>NW_017259368.1:164566-204261 GCF_001594045.1 Atta colombica
CACACACACACACACACACACACACACACACACACACACACATACACATACACATACACACACTCGTTAAACGCATGAAACTTGTGAATCAGCTTTGACTACCTCAACGAGACGAGATGGTGGGTGGAAGTAAGTATTGTCACAAGAAAAAGCACTACGAAAGAATTTGCCGAGAAAAGTGCCACCCGAGCTAGTTTCGCTCTCTTTACGACTCGACTGCCGTGAAGTTTGTCAATAAAAAGTTGGGAGTTGTTAAAAACAGAAAAAAAGAAAAGTGCGCCGTAAAAAGACGCGTGAAGGGAAGGGAAAAGGGTTCATGTTCACCTCGTGACCTGTTGCAACCAATGCAAATTTTCTTTGAACCGATCGACAAGCCTGAGCTCTGCTAGCGATTCTGATAGAAGTTAATGCGCGGCTGGCGACTGCGTTACGCGACCGGAATAACGAAAATCGAGGATTGGTTGCGACGCGAAGCCACGCAATTGCCACATCGTGCATGTAGATTGTGCATGCGGTTGTAGATACGCGAGCAGCGGACACGTCGCTGCGTGATAGAACGCGCTTCCCTGATGACACGCACACGTGTGGTTAGCACGCGATGAGCTGCATTGTGAGTGCGCCTAATGATTAGCTACCACAAGTGGACATATGGCTTCCTCGTGTACGTTAATGCAGTGTGCCCGACTACTCCGAATTACGCGTAGACTTCCCGCAGGAGGAAAAGAGCACGTTTCACCATCGTACACGAAATAGCGTTTCTGTGACGAACATATTAATCTCGTGTTGCGCAACGCAACGAGACTGGTTCCCGTCGAACCCAAGTTTCAGTCATGATTGCCTCTTCGCTTTTTAGTTCGAAGACTCTGGCTTTTTCAAATCTTCACTGAGAAAAATGATCTGGTTGGATTAAATAATAATTCTGGTGGTAAATGGACGAATCAGAATTTTCTGATTAAGTCTACTAAAATTCTAGTTGAGATAGCTAGAATTCTGATTGATAATTAATCTAATAAAAATAAAAATTCTAGAAGATTTGCCAGAAACATTGTATCAACCAAAATTCCAGCTATCTCAATTAGAATTCTAATAAATTTAACCAAAAAATTCTGATTCGTTCATTTTCAATCAGATTTTTTCAGTGTTCTGTTAACTGTTCGAAATTTTGATGAGTCTTCCTTTTAACACGCATGTTAATTTTTACTTTGGTTTTTGAAAGGATATCTCCAAGGAGGATCAAATCTGATTTTTTTTTTTAAAGGAAAAATATCTGGTTATATCTTGACGATTCTGATTATATTAATCTATAGAATTCCGGTTATTTCAACTAGAATTCTAATTAATCCAATCAGGCATTTTTCTCAATGTATTCATTTCCGGCAAGGAAGCTGTCGATCTCCAGATATACTATCGAAAGGTAGCAACTGTGGTTCCAAAAAGCAAAACGTTGAAGCCTCTCGTATCGACCGGTATTTTTTGTCGATTGATTGGACGAACTCGCGTTGGCACAGACATGACGAATTTCGCTCAGTGTATCATCGAGCGTAGCCGCGAAACCTTTGCAAAATTAAATGGTGCCCCGAGATATGAGTTTTGACTCAATTGACAGGTCGTTTTTTTTTGCTGATGCAATGTTTGTTGGATTCCTCTTTTATATATATATATATATATATATATATATGGCAATGATCGATTCCATTGGAGATGTAAATAACGCGAAAGGTGAGATCTGTGAACGAGAGACATGACACTCTCTAATATTACTACGAATTCCATTCTCGTGTTTATATTAGTTTAAAACGATCTCGAATAAATCCGCTTTGCAAAAAATCAAAAATGAACAAAATCAATTCAATGATCTGCTCATTCATTGAAAATGATATGCATTTACATTCCGCTTGTAAATTTTTTACAGTCAGTCGCGCCGGATCATAACCAAAATATAAAATCATATTTTATATTTTTTATACAAATAAAATAAACATTATACAACCCGCAAGATTTTATTTATATTTATGCACTAAGAAAAAAATTTTTTAATTGATCAAATTAATTTAGCTCATCTTTATTTTTTTGAAGAATATGTATTTAAGTCAAATATATTTGATTTAAATGTACACTGAAAAACAATTCTACACAGTAAAAAAAATTGTGTATGTGTTGAAAACGGTCTACTCACGTTTGTATTAATAGTTGGTGTTGAATTTTTTAACATATTCGAGTGTTAATTTAACATATCATAAATGTTAATTTTCTGACAAAAAATATGTTTTCACGATTTGTTTACAAACTGTGTCGATCTTTCTTTATATTTATTCTCTTACATAATGTTTGTGTTGCCTTTTAATATATTCATCTTGTGTAAAACACTCAAAAATTTGAATGAACCGTTTGGGAGATGCGATTTATGTTAAATTCATTTTTTTCAACTGTGTACTTGAAAATAAATGAATTTTCTGGAATAAATTTCATTTATTTTCAAATTTATTAAAATTCTAATTGAGATAATCGGAATTCTGATACAATATTTCTGGTAAAATCTACTGGAATTCTTATTTTTACCAAAATAATTATATCAATCAGAATTCTAGTAATCTCAATTAGAATTTTAATAGATTTAAATAGAAAAATTCTGATTCATTAATTTTTTTCAACAGAATTACTATTTAATCCAACCAGACCATTTTTTTTTCCGTCTATACATTTTTCATCGAAAGAAATAAAGACGAACTAAATTTCATTAAATGAATAATTTTTTCTCAGTGTAAAAATGGCCCTTTAAAAATGATCTTTAATAAAGGTTGTGCATTGGACTACACCATGTCGATATTATGGACCCTTTTCAAAGTGTACGATCGTGTTCGCCATTATACTCACAAACGCAAGCGCTTCGCGTCTCGTATTACCATCACACTTCGTGTCATGCATATTTTCTCTCTCCCGCATCTCGTATTCTTTTCACATTCCTCGAACATTGTTATTAAGCAATATCCAGACTATCAGTCATTAAGTCTGTTTTTTATAGCTGTATACAGTCTTCGTACTTGATTGTATTTTATAACTAGTGTACATTCACGGTTGCCACAGAAAATGAATTTTGAAATTGTCTGACTTTTCCAGATTTTCCAAATGGAAAATTTCCAGATGGAAAATTTTCCATGACTAATTTGTAGAAAAGCTAATCTATATTATTAAAAACAACGCAAAAAAAGCTTAGTAGCATAATAAAGCAAAAAATAAATTAGTTTTGGAAAAAAGAATGCAGTTATGACGAAAAAGAAGAATCAAATAAAAATAATATATGAATTTTAATTATTTTATTAAAATCGTCTAAAATGGACAAGTTTTGAACGTATTTGACTAAACATCAGATATATTTAAAAAATTACAACTATTACTTGTAATAGAAGCAGTTTAAGGAAATTGCGAGCAAATTTCGAAATTCCAGACTTTTTTACATTTTCTCCTGACTTTTCCTGGTTTTCCATGACCAATTTTAATTTCTCTGATTTTTTCCGATTTTCCAGGTCTGTGGTAACATCAACATTCTTTATATTTAAAATGAAATAAGCATAGATACTTTCTAAAATTGTTGGAATAGAACCTAATTCTAAAGAGTAACAAAGAATGACAATTGAGCCAATGTTGAAAAAGAGTGACTCAATTGTCAATTTTTTTAAAAGCGAGATTTCACTCTTTAAAGTTACATTCCACTCCAAAACTTGTAGAGAGTACATTTAATATTTGACAAAAGCGAGAAGAAAAGTTCTAATGCAATCCAATGCAATAAAAAACAACGTGACTCTATCAATTTTTATCCATATGGCAATTAATCTTTTATATATTTAATTAATTTTATATATTTAATCTTTTATATATATTTAATTAAATTTTTAGTAATTAATATATTTTTGTAAATTATACGTGACTGAAGAAGACTTCGTAAAGTCGAAATTAGTTTTGTTCAATTTTTAATATATCTAACACATTAATATAATTAATAATTTATATCCTTTATTATTAGTTTGTCATAATTAGCCGTCTCTCAACAGAGTGTATGATATGAATAAAAATACACCTAATCTATTATTCTATCTATCTATTTGCAGGACCTCGTATCATCAGAAATTTCATTTCGATAATACTTAGAAGTGATATTTTGCAGAACGAGGACAACGAATTTTTCGGCAGAAATGCACAGCAACGTTTCGGAAGTCGGTCAAACGGAGTTAAGCGTCCTCGTCGTTGTCGTTATCGTTGAGCAAATATTGATTCGAGTTGTTTCGAGTTGTTTGACGTTGTCAACTGAAATCGCACACTACTCTGCAATTAACTAGTCTGTTATCGAGCGGCTGGGAAACTCGAGGGGTTAATTAGGGGTGATAAACCCACAACTGCGGTTCCATGACTCTCGCGCGCGTGCTTCAACCAGTCGATAAATTTCGATCGTCCGCAATTCTCATCGTCCCGAGCATTGTCCGTGCGTCACACCGTCACGCATTGTTGTATCAGCCGCGTAATAATTCGTGCAGTAAACAGACCGCTCCGCCAGCCTTTCGCGTGGCAATTTTGCAGAAAATTGCGACCTATTCAAACCGCGCGTTTTAACAATCTGTACCGTTCCGTTCGCGTCTATGTATAAATTACGGGAAAGAACCTTCCCTTTCCGCCGTTCGGAAAAGGGCAAAGAAAATAGAATTCCGGACAATTGCGCGCATCGTACCCTCGCGGAATAATAAACAACCCGTTCAATCTTTATCTCCCCGACGATGAGAAAGCCGGCGATCAGAGAGAGCCGCACGTTTTCTGGCAGCGAGACGGAATCCTCGATGACACGATAAAAAAAAAAGACCGCGCTGGAATTCCCGTTCAAAATCAATAAAGTTACCCCTACCAATCCCCGCGGAATCGAAATAAAACGACTTGGCGATGTCGCCGAGTGGCGGTGCCGTGTCTTCCGTCCCCCGTTTGAGGGAGGAGTGAAGGTAAAGGAGATCTCCTGACTCTCTTGCGTCGGTTGCTTTTATTATAAAATACGAAGGGCAATTTTCATGTTTTTCTTCTTGTGAATCAAATTATTCAGGTATATAAATTTTGATTGATCGCCAAACAAAACCATCAGTTCGGATTTTTTCTCAATTGTTGCGCTTTTTTTTCTCGTCTCGATACATCGCTTAAAAAAGTTTAAAGCTCGCTGTACATAAAATGTAAAATGAAACATTTTTCCTGATTGATTATAAAAGCTCGTTGGGTACCCCTTTTTGATATAACATCGTGTTACGAAATCCGATTGTTCCAACTCTCCCTTCCTCTCAAGCAATACGTTTAAATGTATTACCTGACGAGGCAGTTAACTAAACTCTAATAGACTAATTATCTCGGCTGCTCTTCACCGGGGAGGGGCTGACGAAATTACGAATAAGTTTTCAGCAAATTACCAAACAACATTATTCCGCGCGTTGCGCGAATATACAGACGCTACATGGAATTTGTTAAATTCGCTCGCAACCGAATAATAATGGCAATAGTGGAGAAATACAGTAAATACAGTAAATACAGTAAATAAAATTCTCGTGGCTTAACATACTCTGATTAAACTTAATTAACCGGTATGCACCACTGCAACAGTATACCAATTAAAAACTATAAAGGGAAATAACGCTTTATAAAACATTTTTATTTATTATGTTGTAATTTCACTTTACATATAATTACTGTTTTATACATGATTATTGTTTCATTTGATTTCATTCGTTTTTCCATTTGATTCGTGTTAATAATTGAAATATCGAGAAGAATAATTCAAGGTAATAAAAGTTATAAAAATTTATTTAATTACAAAATAACACGCAGGGTTGCTACAGAAAATAAATTTTAAAATTTCTTGACTTTTTCAGGTTTTTTTTAGATGAAAATGGAAAATTTTTCAATATAAAATATGTAAATTTTAACACATTTAAAGTCAAGAATTGTGGAAAGCTAGCATATATTATTAAAAACAATGCAAAAAAGGTTTAGCACACTAAAATTTTGCAAATTCAAGCCAACAAAAAATAAATTAGTATTGGAAAAAAGACGCAGTTATGAAAAAAGACGATCAAATATTGAATAAAATATAAATTTTAATTATTTTATTAAAATAGTTTAAAGTGTGAGTTTTGAACGTATTTCACTATAAATGTCAGATATAATATTAAAAAATTATAACAATTATCTAGAATAGGAGCAGTTTAAGGAAATTGTGAGCAAATTTCAAAATTCCAGACTTTTTTACTTTTCCCGGTTTTCCAGGTCAAGTAATCCTGAACACGGTATCCTAAAACAACGCGCACGTCATTTTCCAAATTTTCCAAATTTGTCACTGATTTTTCAAATATTTTAAATTATTAGTTGAGCCAAAAAAAAAAGGAGAAAATAACGGCATTCCAATTCGAGCACTCGTTGATTCAGACAAGACAAAAGCTCGGTCGATCGGCTATATTCGGTTTTATTTCTCTATGAACGCGAAAACGTAACAAGCCACTTGGCCACGTTGCATATTTCAGAATGGGCCAACTAGTGCTCAGCCAGACAGTGTGCCAAGTCCTTCATTGGAAAATGGACGAGTATGGTGTTCGTTATGTAAAATCCAAACCACAACGTCGGAAAGATCGCTAATTAAAGAGGACTCAATTGTCGTTCCATCGAGCTACGTCACTTTGTTGCCATTCCCAAAAGAGAGAGGAACAAAACAATCTCTCTCTCTCTCTCTCTCTCTCTCTCTCTCTCTCTCTCTCTCTCTCTCGATAGAAATCTTGAAATATCAATAATTTGTGTATCCTTCGCAGCGGAAATATATGTGATATTCGAAGTATCTGTCCGAGAAATTTTCGTTTCAATATACGAGTCGCGAAAGTTCCCTTGTGCCCATAATTAAACTGAGAGAGTTTAAATACATTATACACAAGCTCACCTCAAAGTTTCGAGCTCTCTGTCTCTCACTTCATTAATAAGTTAATACACGTTTTAAAGTCCATAAACCGATCTCAGTGTTTGCATGCACGGAGGCAAAACTTGACGATCGCCGATGAATTGTTAATAAAATAAAAGCACCGTGAGAGCCCGAAGGATGGGCTGGATTTACCTCCAAACTGTTGGCGTCACTACTTTGATATTGTATCAATTGATAAATTAAATATCCGATACTGGATAAGCTGACATATAGTTTGAAAATATAAAAGGATTTCAGCAACGAGAACATCTTTTGTTCTTGCTTAATTTCTCTTCATTCTTACGTTCTCATACTCGTTTTGTATTTCCAATGCGCCAATTTTTTCATGCAAAATTATATAAACGCAATAATATGCTGCGAAATATGCTTGCGTCAACTGTTTCGCCAAGAAAATGCGTTATGTCGTCTTTAATCACGAGTCATAATTATCGAGAATGAATGACTCACCTCACGGAGCTCCTTGATTTTCAGACCTGCTTTACCGATGATGCATCCCGCTTGACTCTGATGCACCAGCATGCGCACGTCGATCTCGTCGCTGCCATGGCGGGAACCATTCTGAAATCGTGTCTACAATAAATCGTGGAAATTTGGAATATGCTACATCTATGGCAGAAAGAATCGATCGTCGCGATCCCGAGAGTCGCGATCCCACTGGAGAGGAGCATGAAAGCGCGCGGAATCGCATACGAACGATTCGAAAGAGACAGATAAAGCATGTTAGAAATCGCTTCGAGATCTCGAACAAAGAATGAATTGATCAAATCAAATAGCCGAATTGTTCAAATGTTAATTTTTTTCCGTCCGAGATCTCGGAACGATTTCTAGCATTGTGTACTCTAAAAAATATCCCTGTGGATTTAATATCATATAATTTATATAATTCTCATCTCTCGTGGTGTTATTAATATTAACACTAATAATTAGTGTTTATATCAATACCATCACAATGTGAATTTAGAACCCATTTGGTATTAAATTCACATCATGGTGTTAATATTAATACCAACACAGTGAGAATCATACAAGGTGCTCTTCATTTGATGATACAAGTCGACACAAGCGTCATTCTATCCTTCTTGACATTCAGAAAGTGAGTCACAAAGTCACAAAGATAAAACGACACTTGTGTCGATTCGTGTCATCAAATGGAAAATACGCACAGGCACCCATGATGTTAAATCCACAACGATTATTTTTTAGAGTGCAGATACAAGGCTTTAGGACAGAAGTCCAACACTTACCTCCTCCAGATTAGGTACGACCTCGTTCAACACTTGCAAAACAGTGGGCAGGTCCGAGCTGATGGTGAGTACCCTAGAATCAGAAGGACCCCCAGAATTACACTGATCTTACCGATGCGTGATTTCGCGTATGTGCTATATCGACCATACAACCCGGTGCGAATGGCGTATGTGCGTACGAGAAACGCGTTCGCGTGTGATTACATCAACCAGCGATGCCACCCCCTCCCCTCTTCCCGTCCTCCCTTTTTCTCGCGGGTATTTCGGCGTCACCCGTTAGAGCGCTTCGAATGGAGTCAAAGTGAGTGAGGCATCGGATGAAATTCCAACGCGTCCCCCCAATGGAGTAGAAAGTAATTAAATGCGCAGGTCGATCGGAGCTGGATGTATGTACGGTGCATCGCATTTAGTCTCAGCGACGTTTACGAATGTTTATTGTATCCCGAGCGTCTCTACTCCGTCGTTGCACTTGAATCCGATAGAATTATACCGGCAACACGACCCTCAATGGCACATAACGTCGCGTATGATGATAACGTATTGCGTATTAAAACCTGTACAATACAAATTTAACCGCACGTCGCGCTCGATATTCATCATCGGTGCGCGCGACTAATGCTGTTGCGATACAAGATTGATTTTTAAACGCGGACGCGCAACCACCGAGTGGTTAACACCTTTCTCTATCAAGCAACTGTTGAACACGCACAGTAGATTTTCGGGTAAATGAACTTTATCGAAACATCTCCATAAATCTTTAACCGCGCGACAAATCCGGATCATTCCGAGGACACCTCGTGTCGCGAAACGTTTCGCAAAAATTACGAGTGTTACTAGGGCGGCGTTAAGGGAATTCAAATTTACTACGTTATTCTCGGTAAATTCGGTCTCCGAATACGACGCGTATTCCAGCAATTCCGCCGCCACATATGTACAAGAATCGTCGATGCAGCTTGCGAGAAGACTACGTAGAATCGCGTGCAATCGCGGCCACGGCGATCGACCATAAGCTCGGACTAGATTCGGCCTCACGGTATTTTCTCGACCTACATCCATTCAGCTGCAATCGTACCGTACGATCGGAATGATCGCGTTTACGGTCGTCCTCACCGGGGCGAATTATATGTCGCGGAAAACACCCGCAGTAATACGCACGCGGTACCAATTCCGTTGACAGAAATCGATATCGAGCTGCTTCTTTTCCGGCCGAAACGTCGCCGCTCGGCGACGAGAAAACGACGATATACAGGAACAGGGAAATCCCGAACATCGTCTCCATTCTCTTTTTAAATCATTCTCATAAAAAAACATACATAGAAAGAACGATTTTCCTAAAGTATCTAAAAATTTAGCTAGAATTCTAAAAATAATTTTGTTGGGCTATCATATCATCAATTATTCTCTAAATCTGAATCATAGTTACTAATTACCTAGTGACATATTTGGCACTGATCAGTAAAATTCAATTAAAAAAGGAAGAATATTTGAGCCTTATGTAAAATACTGATATTTACATATTTGAATTTTCCAATATCATTCATTGAATATAAGTACTAAAACAAGGTTAGTTAGATCACGTAATAAAGAGCTAGATTAGAGATCTCATATTTAATTCACTGATATCAGTGATTATCCACTGATTCAGATTTAGAGAATAATTAATATGTAGGACGTGCAACATCGTTAAATGTCAAATTATACCTAATTCGAGTTATTTTTAATCATTTCTATAAGTCATCACCATTTCTATTTAAAAAGGGTCGTTAATTTAATTAAAACCATGAAGTTAAATAAATATAACTTAAGAAGTATATTAAATTTGACTCAAATTTAGTTAATTATTTACTATCCATATATTAATACGAACATTATATTTACTTTGACGTTATTTAATTTTACTTACTAAGTAATTCAATTATATGTAGAAATGATTGATCTATTATATATTTTATCAAATATGAAGTTACGAATGATCAAATGTTATTTAAAAAAAATCTGACATTCTAGCGACCAATTCGAACGTCCTATATATTTATATTGACAATCTAACAAAATTATTTCTATATCTGGATCTAGGTAAATTTTTAGATATACTTTAGCAAAACTAACTCTTTCTGTATACAATTTATTTCAACGATCCGAAAGTTTCAAAGTCGCTGCACTGCTGCAAAGTAATTTGTTTCTCTCAAATTACGATAATTGCCGTGGAAGATATAAAGTTGATTGATGGTTTACTTGTTTTCTCCTCTTTTATTGATATTCAATACGTTCAAAGTTTTGAAAAAGGAGACGATGGTATTCGGATATCCCTTCTCCCTATGGTTTTAAGAAGCGCACCGAGAATTCCCGTTATCATCTCTCACGATCGAGAACAAACACGAAACTTTTCAGAACGACGACCGGCACGAATCCACCCCCCCAGTTAATATGAGGGAATGGACGGAGAGATCGGTCTCTCCTTTCATCTTTTCGCCCTTCCTCCTCGCTTCTCGTCGTCCACTTCCGTTCTACTTTCCTGCTATAACGAGCTGAAGCCACGTATCTTCCATTCGACTGGCTATATATATCATAGAATTTCCGCATGCGCTCTTTTGAACATTTTACCGATTCTGCGAGGAGAAGCATTCAGCTATTGACTTAATCCACGATTATTCGCGCTCTTTTTGAAAAAAATAATCGCTTCCTTGCACAGCGCGAATTGCGGGGATTTTGGCCAACTTCGTTTCCGCAATCCTATGTATTTGAAAACGCAAATGTTACGTGTTAATTTGTTATTTATTATGTGCGCTCCTAGGAATATCCTAGTCGGCAGATTGGCGGAAGCTGCCATCACCTGTTATGAGTTTCCCTACTTAACCCAGTTTGAGGACAAAACAGGACGGTTACAATTTGATCAACATCGATCGGTTGAAGAAATCCCGATGGTGATCCCGATTAAAGGGAGTCGAGATTGAGACTTGACGTAAGTTGATCGGTACGGTAATTTCTAGAAAAGTAACGATGGAATCACGATGTTATTCATGGTGAGAACAGCTACGGGGTTGGCTGGTCGAAAGTCATCCCTTCGAAAACCGCAGAAGACGAGCATACATTGAGATTCGCGGACGGCGAGTTTAAATTGCTATGTTTGCTGCTGCTCTATGGCAGCGATAGAAAGAAAGAGAACACTATTGGCAGTTAAAAATCTTCATGGCGCATAAAACTTTGAAGAGCGCTCGAACAATTCTAAGGTCTGATGACTGAACGTTTTAAGGGGATGCTAGAGTTTCTTTCGTGTTATATAAAATGTGATTAATTTTCAGATTCTCCAATCTTTTAATTATGTTTACACAGATTTAAAAATCCTTCTTCACAATTAAGTATATAGACAAAAATGCGCAAACAATTTCATATAAAAAACAAAAAAAAATCGAAAAATAATTAATAATTGTAATTTTATCATCGGTATAAAATTTCTGTAGTCGATTCGTGACAACATGTATTGCAAGAGTTTTAAATTTTGTACGTTTGAAATAGGCTAGAATACGCTTAGATCGCATTAGAGATTGTATGAAAGAATAATACACTGAGAAAAATGGTCTGATTGAATTAAATAGTAGTTCTGATAGAAAATAGACGAATCAGAATTTTCTGGTTAAGCCTACTAGAATTCTCATTGAGATAACTAGAATTCTGATTGATATAATTCTGGTAAAAATAAGAATTCTAGTAGATTTTAGCAAAAATATTGTATCAATCAAAATTTTTGTTACCTCAATTAGAATTCTAATAAATTTAACCAGAAAATTCTGATTCGTCCATTTTCAATCAGAAATTGTTTGCAATGTATGTTTGTAGAAATGAATTAAAGGCCTTAATATAAAAGAAAAGAGAATCCCAAAATTTCATTTGTATGCTACGAGTGAAATCGATGTGACTAGTAAAATAAAGCAATTATGTCTAGCAGTAAGTTCCAGATCTTGCAAAAGATGATCGTAATATATAATATTAAAAAATAAAAACAGATGTACGCGTTTGAACGAAATAGAACGATAATATAAGAAACTGAGTTTGGAGTTAAAAATCTGTATTATCGATATCGATCAACCCTCGCTCCAGCATTCCCTTAAAGGCTGCAGAAAGCGTAGAATAAACATATCTCAAGACTTCAACCATCTATGCGTGTCACGATATATCGCCTCGTCGGCAGCAATCGAGTGACAATATCGATTATGCAAAGAAAGAAAATCGCGCGAATATACTAGTATTTTAAAAGAAGCATTTAAACAAGCCGTTAATATTGACTTGAGAATTCTGAAACTTTCTCAAAGTTAGTTTACTTTCATCCGCCTGATTGACGTTGTATCGAGATCGCGGCGATCGTGCGAATTGTTCGTTCTCGACTTCAAGGTACTTTATTACATGCCAGCAAAATTTCCAGCCGTATCGGTACAGCCACGAATGAAAATCGCATTAAGGACATCCTCGAGGAGCTTCACCGTCGGTGATAAAAAAATTTATTGCCGTCCCAGGACGAAGATAAATTTTCCTGCGCGAGCGACATAATTTTTCCTAGAATAAGAGAACGACATCGAACGTACGGCTCGAGGCATGATATATACATATAACGTAATCATCGATAATCAATCGCGATAAAGTAGATGATTGAATGTAACAACCGGTCCACAAATTATCATTAAAATATCTCTTCGACGGGATTCGCATAAACGTATGAAGCGCGCGGCACTGATCTTCACAGTGTGAAGTATCGGTAATGACTTTCGACTTGGCAAATTAATTAATCACGTTAGAGTACTTCCAGTGGGACAATCACTTATTATACGGGGCAGAATATCTAAAGAATGAAGGTATTTTGTTGAAAGAGTGTCGGTTTGAATTGTGAACAGAGTAACGCTCTTGAATAATTAATTAAGACTATCCGAAGTTTAGCTCTCACTTTATGTCTTTGATTCCGATTGAAATCAAACATTTCACGACGTTTCTCGTTCGAGAGCATTACTTGAGAGGTTACAGTTGGCTTTTCAACGCGATAACAACACCTTGAATCGTAACCTTTTAACAGAGTCAGCCTTACGACCGCGTGCGTCACATACCACACATTAGCTTCCGTGTTAGCCACATGTTACAGACACTGTTTAGAACATATCCCGACGTGTGTGTATAAACGTGTGTGGGTGTCGAGTGATCGCGCACGTCTTTTTGCGTGGCACTTAACGCAGGAGAAAACCAACAAATAACAAATTAAACCAGAAAGGGAAGGTGTGAAAGAGAAAAAGAAGTGAGCTTAGAAGATCAGCGAAATTTTCAGAATACGCTGATCATACAAAAAATACTGCACAAATCCCGTTGCACGCGCGAATAATGTTTACATATTCGAAAATTCGAGATAAAAAAAAAAGAATTCGCGAAATATATTCTTCTACGTGTCCTCGCATCACATATTCCTGTAACATTCACAACGGTGAATTTAACTATTAATAACTATCTAATGGCGAAATTTGCGAATGCTCGTTTTTTTTTTCCGTTGCGGGATTAAACAAGATCGAATAAATCGGTTTAAATCGAGTTAAATCGAGTTAAATCAGACCGCGTGCCAACGACAGGTGCAGCACGTGCTGCGTCGACTTTCGCTTAAATCGTAAGACCACCGATTTTTCACCCAAAGCCGAAGCCGCGCAAGGAGCCGCTCTTGAGAGAACGCTTAAATCTAATAGCATATCGACTTTCCAATGTCGATATCGTTCGCGTATTACAAAAAATAGAAATATTTTTACAAGAGTTAAATTTGAAAAACGATTATTGCGTATCATATCGTTCTGAAATGTTCCTCTGTACTTTCAATATATTTCATGCGATGAGACAGTCAAGAGGACACGCACAAGAGACAAAAGATCATGAAAAACGAGAGAGAAAAAGAAACGGCGAGAGAGACGAAAGTAGACGACGGAAGTGTTGACTAAATGATCGCCGCGTTAACACATGATATGCCGATAAAATAAAAAGATGGTGTCACACGAAAAAAACAGATCGATTAATAGAAATAAGACAGATGGACGGACAGACAGAAAGACAGATTTCTAGGCAGAGATAAACAGATAATTAGATAGATAGATAGATAGATAGATAGATAGAAGAGAAAGAGAGAAGAGAGTAGTAGAGTAGTAATAGCACGACAGATTACGAAAGGTGGAAATAGTAGTGGTGTATACAGAAAAAAGATTCGCTGCTCTCGCCGCAGGCGTCTTAACAGGTACCTCGTAATTAGAGACAAAGAAAAATAAGAACATTAAGTAGTTGGTGTTGGTCATTACCGTTCGGGTCCGGGGCAATCGGGTACAATGATTGAGGCTTTGTACTGTCGATTGGGCCGTGGTGGTTGGTGGTTGGTTCATTGGTGGTTGGTTGGTGGTTGTTGTCGATTGTTGGTAGGGTCGTGGTGGTCCATTTGCCGATCGAGTCGGGGTCCGTCGTTCCGGGCAGGGCAACGGCAGGGCAACGGCAGGGCAACGCCAGGGGGGCAACGCCGGGGTTGGGGCGGGGCCAGGGCACAAACCATCAACCAAGTTAGACATCACGTCTGACGGCTGGATTAATTCGCGGCTTAACCTCCTAACCCGATTTTTCCACCCGCGCGCTCCGCTCTCCACGTCCATCCCCTGTGTTCTATGTTTTCTACGTTCCCACCTCCCTACTACTAACCCTTTCTCCCTCCGTTACCGCCATCGGATCAGCCACGAGAGGGCAAGAAAAATATTGGCATGGAAAAAAATGAGAGGTTGAGTAACGTGAATTGCGAGAGAACGGACACCTTATATAACAACTATGCACGCGCGTTTCTTTTTTACATACGATAAGCCTACGACTATTTGATTTAAACTTCAAGTCCGATGAGAAAGTGCTTGCTAATACTTTTACGTTCGTAAGACAATTGGTGAAAATTCGCAAAGTTACGAGCTAGACATCGCGGCTTTTCTCTTCAAGAAAGTGCTTAGTCAACTAGACGCGTACTTGTATCATCTCCGGCAAAGACTACGCGGCCAGTATCGTCGTCCTCTTCCATCTCTTTTCCTCTCTCCCGAAAGTCGTTAAGAATTCTGAAGACGTACTCGAATAATTTTCCTGTCCCGGCGCGGCACTTAATTGACGTCGCTCTACGTACGACAGCGGTCCGAAGAATATTTCAATTGCTAACGAAGTGCGCTAAACGCCGTTAATCAAGCAAGTTTTTAATCTTTAAACGAAGAGGTCTATTAACTATCCCGTGTAACTTGCGAGTGTGCCCGGCACGTAATTGATAACCGTACGGAAAGTTTTATCGACGCGAGCCTGAAACTTTCGTGACGAAGCGTGGACGCCGCGATAGTTTCGCGAGTTTGCGCGAATGAAAATTACTTTGCCGACGTGTAGACAAAAAAAGAATCGTCGCGATCGCAATAGGTAACATCTTCCGATCTCATGTCTCCCCAGAAAATAATTATTATTTATCGATACCCGATATATAATTCATCCGTCCAATTAAAGTTATTTCCATGCACGATTCTCCAATATTTTTCTGCACACGACCGAGGCAGTCAAGCTTTTAACGTCAAGCTTTCTGTCGCCCATGGAAGTTTGCGTAGCGTCCACGTTCGAACGATGGAAACTCCACAAAGCGGCGAGAGGACCTTCGTAAGAAAGAAGGTCCCGTAGAAAGTTGTCAGGAAGGCAACGCGAACTAAAAGTGAATCGCTAAGAGATCCTCTCCGGTGGTTCCCTCGGATACAGCACTCGGGGATAACGACCAGAGCATTGTGCCATTTACCAGGCAAAGTGAACTTGAGACTAGAACTTCCGATATCTCCCGGTACGGCGTATTAAATGATCCTTTCAAGCTATCAGAATTAATTGAATATCCGTTATTATACCGATAATCGTGCCGCTCCATTTGTTCCATTTGTTCCATCCGGTGTAATTTACATTGATTAAAAACAAGACTTGACTAATAATGTAGCTGATGAATCGATTTATTATATTCAAGATCTGTAAAGTTATCTTACGCATTCAATAACGACTGAATAGTTTCAGTTCTCGAATAGTTTCAATAATAATTCGTTTAAGGCACAACTCCTCGTTAATTGCCGCTTCCCAAAGTGCTGTAACCAACTTTTCCGTCTAGGGGGTACGCAGCCGCGTTGGAATCTCGCTATTCTAGCGATACCGTGATTTCGTCTCCGTGCTCTCTCGCGTTTATGAAGACGCCAGAAGACGCAAATCACGGCGCTCATCGAGAGAAAGACGCATTCGTGTGTCAGTGCACTCGAACGTAGGACGTGCGTGTGCACGGAACATTCTCGATGGACCGGACGTCCATCGTGCTTCGCCCGTCGGCGCGGCGTATCAAAACCGTGGCGGAGGTTTTCCGAGTGATTTGCCAAGGCACAAGTACAAATCGTACGATTAAAGCGCGATTTTTACGCGATACCCTATGTCCCTTCCCCAAGAGTGCACTTTTAAACATCGTAGCTTGATACGATAACCGAAATTGCACACTCAAAAATTCTCGCCCTTCTTGAAACGCCCATTATGATTCGGAGAGATGATTAATGCAAGTAATGGAATAGTGTAAACGTATCGCGGAAAATTTATTAGCAATTACGAACACGATACGAAAGATACGGTTACAGTGCCCCTCTCCCCTTCAGCTATTCCAGCGGAGGTGTTTTTTATTCATATTTCATCACGGAATATATCGAGGTTACATTTATGGTGAATTGAAATAACAAATATATGACAAAATCGGCAGACACCTTTCTCGTTTCATAACAAAATTCATTAGTTTCACAGATGGTCGGTATCTGCCGATTTTGCAACGATCAATGAAATTGTGATACTTTGTTACCACATTATTTTAGATTACAGTAAACTAATTAACTAATTAATTGACTATGAATTGATTGCGAGTCATAGCGCTGATAAGATTATTCTAATGCTCGTTTCCACCAATGTACCCACAAAAAGATATCACTGTATTATATATTGCTAAAAAAAAAAAAGAGATTACTTAATTTATTTTCTTCCTTTTAAGAAACGATTATCTTTAATAAAGAATATTTTCTTTATTATAATCTTAAAATATGCTTACTTAATTTTAGGAAAATTATAAATTATTTTATAAATTTATTTTATTTTGAAGGATATTGTAAAATTTATCGAAAAAGCGACTTTATATAATAAAGAAATTGAATTCGTTTTAATTTAATAGTCTTGATTAAATTATTGAACTTATTAGGATTCAAAATACATTCTGAATAAATTTGATACTCGTAATGAATTTAAAGATCTATGAATATACGAACATTTAAAATATTTGAAACAAGTAATTATTATTTACGTACAGAATGTATTTTACTGCGTAGGGATTAACTTTAATCTCAATTCAATTTAATCTTAATCTTTTTCTAATTCTTAGAATTAGAAAAAGAAGAAGAAAAATAATTAAACCGAGATTGAAGTTAATCAACATTAGCGGAAACGAGCACAACTATGCTGAGATACTGCATGTTCATGTACTCATTTGGTTCAAGCAGGGCAACGAATTAAAATATGACCGAGAGATTCTCAACGCGTGGTCGAAACGTTATATTACATTAACGTAAAAATATCGATTATCGCGCAAAGACGAGAGGATTCATCCACGTCGAGATCTCCATTTTTGACATTCCGACGGAAGAATTCTTTCGTCATCAACCATTTACTGCATGCAGAAAATTTCGCGTGTCTTAAAATATGACGCGAGGTAAAATCAAAGCTAGCCAAGGCTTTCTTGCAACTAGGAAGTAATAAATGTCTCATGAAACATTGATATGGGCGTACGGTGAGTTACACGAGAGACGAGGAAAGCATCCCGTCTTTCAAGGAACCAAATGCATAATGAAGCTCGTACGGATACGGAGCGTCTTTGGAAAACGAGACGAGCGCCTAGCGAAACAAATTTTCACGACAAAGCCTTTTGTGCGCGCGGCTCTTTACATAAATTACATGAATCTTCGCGTATCAACCCTTTACCGCTGCTATAATTACATAAACCATAATTATTTTAGTTTCAAACGAAGTTAAAAGGCTCCAAGGAGCTAAAGGGTTAATTACGTTACGGGCACTCGTGTCATCGATCCATAGACAGCGCAGAAGAAAAGTAAGCCGCGTTTTTGATTAATATGGCAATCGACTTGATCGTCGGAAAACTGACAGGCAAAACAAAAATGACTCTCAATCAACTGAAAATCCGATGTAATTAGAATTAAACATAAAAATATAATCAGAAGATCGTAAAAACATGTCGGTTTGTAATACATAAAATGATTTAGAACACGTTTCAGAGATAATTTTTACGATCTACCGTTTGATCGTTTGTATGATTCTTGCCTTTCTATCTCTTTCATGCTTGCTCGTAGCAAGGAGTTTCATGAGAAAATAGACTGACAGGAACGAAACTACAGCGAAGTTACAGACGAATCAAAGCGCAAAAACTTACCTGACTTCTGAGTTTCGTGATATTCTGACCACCCTTGCCGATTATTGAACCAGCAACCTGCAACACAAACAAGATAAAGTTTAACTTAAATAAATAAAACTTTATTATAAGGTTAAGTAAATACCTTCAAAGATATACCTGTTAAAGATATTTTCGAAGAAAAATTGCGGTTCGAAAGAAGTGACAGTAAGTAATGCTTACAAATATTTATTGTCTATACTTCCGTCGGAGAGATTACAGGGTTAGGTATACCCGTATATCTATATCTGGGTGATCTTCTCAGTCTTTGTAACGTTAATTAAACGTATCTCTCATTGAGGGCGTGACTGGCAAGAGTAAATATTTAATGAGCGAAAAATCTAAATGTGAGATAATCCGCCTCGGAACATAAAGAGGATGAAATAAGAAAATTCCATTCTCCCGTCACGATGCTCGTGCATCAACATTTCGCTTTCTCCAGACCCGTCCGATGCCCGTGATAAAAGAAAACCTCACGTCCACTTCTAGTTAGGCTTATAACTTTACTGTAGACTTCCGGCACATGTCCGATGCCCGCACGATCGCCAGTTTCTCGCGAAACTGCAAGATAATTACAACTCGATATGCGATCTACGGATTTTTACGGATTAGTCACGCCATGCACGTTTTATCACGGTCAGTGCGCCACTTTTAACGACAGACTCGCTGTGTTCTGACAGTTAATTAAATAAACTCCACTGCGCGTCTGGCAATTAATACTTTCTCCTCCACGAGAAGGCGCGTCAAGGACGCACCTCGATGCACGCGGCGTATTATGACATAGAAACGCAGGAATGCAGTCATTTTCATCTGGATGACGGCGACGGCGTTCATCCTTCTTTCGAGAAAACACAAATTCACGAACGGAAGAAACGATTCGTGGAACTCCCAAGACACGTTGCACACGTATCATACGAATTCCCAAAGGCAAGTTTCTCCAAGAGCGTGACTAATTATGCGACTTCTTCTGCGAAGGTCGCGGTATCTATCAGTAATATTGTACACAATGCGATCGTCCCTGACACAACACCGTGTACACCAATAACAGGGCGCGATGATATCGTCGATTACATAGCCAAGATTCGACCGCGATCAAGCGCAACGAACGCTCGTTCGTGCTCGGCTGGTTGGATCATAATAAGACGCCTTTGCGACGCCGATTAAATCGCACGCATCGGAGAGCACACACATCACCTTGATGTAACACATACATCGCTCTTATCGTCCATTACGAAATTAAAGGCGCGATCGCCGCATCAGTCCACCAGGGCCGTTCATGATAATGTCACGTGCTGCGGAAGGTCGAGTTTCGCTTGAAAGTCGGACAACACCCCTGACGAGAAAGTGTCAAATTCGCACATTTTCCTGCTGTCTCATTTATCAGAGATAACTATGATAATTAAAGAAAACGCAGCCGAGCTGTAACTTCCTCGTGCACGCGCCGAATATCATTTCACGCGACATTAAGTTTTTTTTTTTTTTTTTTTAACGTTCGCGTGCCGATGGTCGATGACGGCGCGTTTATCTGCGATCCCTCGTGACGATCAGTTATTCCATTCAATTAAGCTTATTAGCGTGCGGGAAGCGCGAACAGTTTACGAGATTATGCTAAGGACAACATCGAGCCAGCATTATTTCGATAACTGACTTTCGTGTTGCAAAACTCGCGAAAATAATCTTCTAACGTGAAAGCTCAAAGCCCTTACACTGTTAAAAATTCCATGAAATTTAATAAACTTTTAAGTTGCACTAAAATTTGAAGTTCATGTTTATTACATTACATTTAAGTAACTACTGTAACTTAATTTTCAGTTAAATCATTCATTACTTTTAATTCATAACGAATTTCATTTAGATATATGTAAAGGAAGCTCGTGATTATATTTATAACAGTATATAAACGTTTTTCCCTACAAAAAGGACGATTTTTTTATTTTGCTAAGTTATCGCGGATCAAATAAAAAAAGAATTTGAGTTTGATTACTTATAAAAAAATTGTGTATCAATGCTGTGAGCGACACAGATCAATGTTAGACGAGATAAAAGTTCGCTACGAACTTTAAAATTCAAGCAGCTATAACTTCATAAAAAATGAACAAAATTTAAATTTCAAAAAAGGATTTTAAAGTTCAAACTCTTCCTACTTTCGAAAACTATGTGTATTTTGAGTTTCTATGAATTTGATAATTTTTACATATAGAGAACTACGAGCTAGACAAAATGGGAAATTTTCTTTTCATTTTGAAAAACTTGTCATGCTCGAAAAAATCTGCGAAAATTTTCGATTTTTTAACGTGAAAAATAAAATTTTCCCTACAAAATCGTTAAAAAAACATTTTTTGTTATTGAATTATCGCGGATTAAACAAAAAAAAGTATTTTGACTTTGATTGCTTATAACTCTGTCAAAAATTATATAGCAATTTTTTTTTTTTTAAACAGGTTCTTAAAACTGAAACTGCTTTATCGAATGGTATAATTATCAATTAAAAAAACACAAACATAATGCAAATAAGAGCGCTAAGAACTTTTGTTCCAATCAATATGAAACTATCGAAGGAAATCGCGGAGAAAGAAATAAGATAGAAAATGTAAGATAGAAAAAATATCATTCCCTATTGGTCGGCTTGTATACAATGTTACGCGATAGAATCTTCGGTATCCTCCTCCGAAAATACATCGAACAAAGGAAGCGTAAGAAAACGAGTCTTTACTGCTCCCTTCAATATTCTCAATGCTACAATCAATCACTACCGAGCGAAAGGAGGTACAGATAGACCTCGATTCACGATATTACTTCTCTCCCGATGCCCTCGAAAGCGGGTAACAGCGGCAACGGCGGTGGCTGCAATCGCGATATTCGCCTGCTGCATCTTATTGTATCGCGGAGGAAATGGTGGCGCAAGAAAATATCCGCCTAGTCGAGAAACATCCGGTCTGACGATATATCGGTAATAAAGATAGAGAATTTACGGTACTAGAAGCAACCATAAGAAAGGCATGATCTGCCTTAGGCTGTACAGACGATGAACATTTGCCTCGGTCTATCGAAAAATTCCCGAGATCTCGACGCGTTCACAGATTCACGAAGATTTCCCGCGAGGGAAAGAAAGCAGCCGAGAGAAACCGATAACGGTTCGCCGAGCATGGCGACAATGACCGGAAGAGCCTCGGCTGTTCCGCGATGAAAACGGACGTGTCGGAGGTGAGATGGTACCCGTGTTACTCGGTATGAGAGCAACATCGTACCGTTTAAGCAAAATTTTACCGCATTCGCGTACAGATACAACGGCGAAAAGAGCCAAACCGGGTACACGTAACTGGAAAATACAGTGATCCAATGGTGAAACACGTCCGATCTGTTCGTTCGCATTGTCCGTTGGAACGCACGCTATACGCCCGTCGAAGAGACGAAGAAGATGTTGTCAACCATCAACATTTTTGATCGTCGACGATTGCGATCCGAGGAACGATACAAATGCTTCCATATCACACGTCGTAAATATTAGGCCGGCCACACACGTTCGAGTAAACTTGTCAAGTCTGCACAAACCACTTGTGCAAGTTTACTCGATAAGTTTTACTTGAACGTGTGAGACTGGGAGGGCCCTTAGGATATCTTTCACTAATCATGGCTAAAAATAAGTTAAACCTTCCTTGATTAAAACTTAACCATTAGTTGTGAAACTGGGCCTAAATGAGGTCCGTGTAACTGTTGTAGTTAACTTAAGGTTGGTGAAAGAGACCCCTTAGTCACAAGTCGGGACAAAACAGTATCCTCAGCAAAAACAGGCGAAAGAACGCGACTTTAAGTAGTAGTTGCGTGGCTTTAAGTTAAAGCCTACTTGAGGCGATCTACAATTCGTGTCAGAATTCAGGATAAAATTCTGTTGATAATTTTATACATCATATACAATACGAAAAATGTTTTGTAGAATATCAGAATGTTATATACATACATAAAATACACGCGTAGAAAGAACGGTTTTGCTTTATAAAATTTTATTAATTTAATTAAACCTACAAATTTAATTAGAAACAGGTCTAAAAATTATTTTGTTAGACGAAAAAATAATTATGGACATTTAAACTGATTTCTAAAGTGTCACAACTTGTGCTGCATTACTCATCACACTTGAGTTCCCTTATTTAATTACATATTTAATTATTTTGATAGTCTAATAAAATTATTTTCCGATCTGTAATCTGTGTCCGCACCTAAACTTTTAAACTTTATTTCGGCGCAAAATTATTTTTTCCTATTAAGCACGTGAAATAACATAATAAATAAAATTATAATATCAAATAACATAAAATTAAATTAAAAATAAAATTTTATCCCACAATCTGACACCAATTATAGCGGATTTTGGATGATAGTTTCGCGATATCGCGACGTATCGATCGATGACACTCACCTTACTCGGGATGAGAAGACGGAGCTCATCGTCACCCTGTCGATAACGTTTATGAGGGCTCGTCGGACCCCCGGAACCTGTCATGGCGCCAGCCTCGGCTTCTCTCTTCATTATTCCTGAAACATATAGATAAAGAAGTCTTCAGAAAAGATTCGTTTCCTCGCATCCGTTGCATCGCATCGAGAACCCCATCTGACAGATGTAAATAATAGATTTACACGATCGAATCCGGTTTTTTACAGTTTCATACGTCATCTCCGGCACAAACACATAGCACGCGTTTGCCGAAATTGTAATATATCAATAGATTACCACCAACACATCACCAATATGATTGATCTCGCGTGGCCAATGTGATTTCTTTCACCGGATAAGTGCAATAAAAGACGGCGTATAAACGCACGTCACCTCGTAAAACGGCTTTCCCACGCCAGTGGCATCATTAAGGCGAACGAGGCGATTTAACGGATGATGAATTACGATGCCGCGCACACAGTCCACAATACGTGCTAACGTATACAGATTTATGTATCCATAATGTCCCGTGAAAAAAGGTCAAAGTCACGGGACCAAAAGTTTTTTTAATTAACATAGCCAGAAATGTTATACAACATTAATATTCTTAAGTTTACATTAGCATACTACATGCGACATGTCTCAGTAAAAAAAAAATGCACAACTATTTTAAATTATTAGGTGTAGTAAAAAGAAATCCGTTATTTTTGCATGAAATTGAATGGAAAAATAATAGATTTCTTTTTACTACACCTAATATTTTAAGCTATAATGGTATTACGGTTAACTGTTGATAAATGACGGAAATATCTCTCGGAATGATAAACTCGGCGAGATTAGAATTTAATTATTTCTACTTTCCATTGCCGATGGCTCTTTCCATTGAGACTGCTTTAAAGTAGAAGCGACAATTAATTCTCCGTGAGTCACGATTCTTTCCTATGTGCGTCGTTGATACTCATGCAGAATGCGCACCATCGAAGATTCATTGCACAATTAGAGATTTAGTTCTTCCGAAATGGCTGATCGTGAGAATGCCGGGATCTTTAACTCCTCGATTTCTTTTTCCAAAATACAATAAAATTCCTAATACGTTGATTTTCATTCGTTAACCTGATTAAACTTTCCCAACAGAATTCTAATAGAGTAACTCCGGTATATACGTCGCACTTCACAAAAACTTTATTTATTAAGTATTATTTACTATATTTAAAGTAAACGAATTATATCAATAAAAACTTTGTACTGTCTACTATTATGAAAAAAATATTAAAAATCCAAAATATTTATATTTCGTATTAAAAAATGATCTTTTTTAAACCCATGCATTTTTGCCGTATATCCCAGGGGTGGGATATATGGCTATTCATAGGAAGAGGATGGGTATGTATAGCTCATAAAAAATTTACATTTACAAATATAAATAAGATGTAAAATGACTCGATAACTTAAATGTGTTTATAAAATTTTATTAAGGAATAAGAATGATAAATATGTATATGAAGTAATAAATAATAATTACAATCTTCCCAGATGTATTACAAGTGTTATGACATGAGGTACATATTTCATGTAATGCGTTTATTGTATTTAATACTGAATTCAATCTGCGCACTTTGTATGCTTTGGGCATAAATCGCCTGTTAAAAATATCATATATTCCAAACAGATGAGATATACAAAAGAATACAAGAGCAAAGTACTTGTATTTTATTATACAATATGCTTTAATATTCCTCTACACTCATGTATCATGAAATAACCACTAAGTCTTTTGCACGTCTTACAGTAATCATTTTACGTAGATTATGTAATTTATGATGACGCTACTTAACACAGTGACAAATATCGATTCAACTCACAATAATTTTATTAATCTTAACAGTAAGAAATTGAAATCATAACACAATACTAATAACACAAAGGCATGTAACAGAGTAGTTGCGGAAAAATTACCCCCACTCCTTCTATTTTTTTCTGACTTCTGCGGCGTAAATCCCAGTGCGGCGTATTTGACAGAGTTACCCTATCTGGCGAACGAATGAATCAGCTTTTAATGCTTTTAAGCTGCTTTCTATACATTACAATGCACAACCTTCTTTAAAGGTCGTTTTCAAAAAGAGGTAAAATTTTGCCGGCATGTTTATCTAATTATCTCTAAAATAAGAAATATGATTTTATATTTTCTGCTATGAATCAGATTGCACTATCTTACAATATATATCCAACATTGAAACAAAACTTAATAAATTTTCATAAACATTTGTTTGAATAGAACCAACTAAATATTTACTAAATATAAACATATTTATTTGGTACAAGAACAATTAATTTAAATATCATTATTGTTATTGAATAAATATTTATTTACTATAAATAAATGTTTCGTTTGTACAACTTAAACAAATATTTATTAAAATTTAATAACTTTTTCGATGAATAAATTTTTTTTCCGTCATCTAGTTAAAATATATGATGCAAAGATATGATGCAAATGTACAATAGTATCGGTTCCCTCAATATTATAATTATGCATTATTTGCGTACGTATAGCAAAAGAGAATCAAATTTTGTCAAAATCAATAGAGATTATGTATTTAAATTGACACGATAATCGCTGTTTATCTGCTCACCAGTCCAGAATGTTTAATGTAACACGATTGAACTGCGAATAATTAATTACATAATCAGTCTGTTTGACGAACAGTGAGGCTAACCACACAATGGCGTTCACTGTTCTCAGGTAATAATACACGCGACATATCCTCGTGATATCACGATCACATAAAGCTTTGTTAACTAAACTCATATGCGGCCCGTGTCTCCGATATATCTGATAGACGAGTCATTCGCTCAGAAATTCAGTCGTGCGGGATTGTGAAGTTATCCTTGTTCTTCGAAGAGAGAAAACGAAAATATAATGCGCCGGAGTTGCCGACTACCATTTGTCGGCTTGTGCCGCGCGTTTAGCATAGAAATCGCGGCTACACGCGTAGCATACGGAAACATACCTGGCAATGGGAACACCGTAATATAAGATTATAGGCAGTTACAGGGGGAATGTAGAAACTTGCGCGCGACATATTTCTAACGAGGCGACGCGCTATGTGCGAGTGCATGTCTCGATTCTCTTATCATTGCATCGCATCGCATCGCATCGCATCGCATCGCATCGCATCGCATCGCGTTACAACGCGATGCGTCCTTTTCAACAAACATATCTTCTATGCAAATGGAAATAACAAAGTCGTGCCTTTCGTTTGACTTCTTTAATCTTTTTTAAGTCACAATTTTATCATAAAAATAAATTATAACTACACTGTTAGAAATGTAACCACGAATTTCCTTTACATGTAAACGAAGCTCACAGTTATGAACGAAATTAAAAGTAATGCATGATTTAACTAAAAATTAAGTTACAGTAATTACTATATGTAATGAACGTGTGTACATTAAATTTATGAAATTTAACTTTTAATAAAATTTTATAAAAAGTACATTAAATTTTCATGAAAAATACATTAAATTTTATGTATATGTACACAAATATACTTTTTATAAATACATTAAATTTAAATTTAAAAGTAATGTGAAATTAAGAATTCAAATTGTGTAACTTAAAATTTAATGAAATTCAAGAACATTTCTAACATTGTAATAATGACACCTTAAAATATCAATAGATAATATCTTTAAGTAAAAAAAGGGCATAGGAGTCCTAAAATATCACAATTTTACAAAGCTAATTTTACATCACGTTCCGTAACGTAAAAATCATTAATTTCGCCCGCTTTCAAACCGAAAGTCCATACGATCCGAGTACGTGGTCCAATTGTTTAACACACAGTTTCCTGAGCAATTCCCGAATTAACTTTTTCCTTTCGATTCTACACGCTTCCGTGGAGCGTAATGTTAACCGCAGTTTTAAACTGCCCGTGACGTGGCAGTAAAGAACACTCTTTGTACTTGGTATGCAAACCAAATATGCAAACGAAACGCGCGGACTGAACTGGGTCGTATCCGTTATACTCGAGACCGAGGTTGATTATAAACGCACGCGACCACAATGACGAAAGAGCTAAGCTGACTTGGCTTTAATCATCTTCAAGTTGGACAATCGCGATAACGATAAAACGCGCACCAATCGAATGTTTTGACGAATAAGAGAAAGAGCGTAAAGAGATAAAGTAAAGATAAAACATCGGCCAAAATGTTGTTGCCTCGTTTATGAAAAACAATAAAAATCGTATCTATGAGCGCGTAGGGAAAAAAAAACAAAGTTTTGTTTGTTAAAGTATTTAAAAATGGATACAGATTTAAAAATAATTTTGGACCGTATAAAATAATAGTGTACAAAGTAATTATATACTCTAAATTTCTTGCAGTGAAATTTCATTTCAAGAAAGTGAAAATACAACCTTCACTTCTTCACTTCTTGAAAAAGAGTGATAATTTTCACTCTCTTTAGAATATATTTTCACTCCTTTGATGTGAAAATTCAATCAAAAGGAATGAAAATTGTCACTCTTTTTCAAGAAGCGATATATTTTCACTTTTTTTTTTTCAAGAGTAGTTGCATTTTCACTCTCTTAGAGTGAGATTTCACTGCAAAAAATTTAGAGAATACACTTTAAAAAATGTGGATATGGATTACTAACGTAGTGTCTATATAACTCTCACCGTGTTGATGTTATAATATTAACACGAATATTCTTAATATTAATAAGATATAGATTTAAAATCCTTGATGTAAATATCAACATTACCATGGTGAATTTGAAACAATAAATGTTGAATACTGTATATTAATGTTAATATTAAGAGAATATGTAGACCGCATGATATCGATCAAAATCATATCCATATTTTTTTAGAATGAAGAGATTCAAGCATTATAGTAAGTAATGCTGCAAACAATTTTCTAGCAATCAATTCGAACGTCCTCGACACACTTATTTTAATAGTCCAACAAAATTTATTTTTACATCTGTATCTAGTTAAATTTTTAGACACTTCCATAAAGCGATTTTTCTCGTGCGGTTACATATACAGAGAAAAGGTTTCTTTAAATTAAACAAATTTATGCATAGAAATAATCTAACCAAATGAATGTTCAAATTATGATCAAATTATCATTTGCATTAAAACAAAACTTTTTTTTATTTAATTAAAAGTTAAATTGATTTCAATGGAACAAATAAAAATAGAATTCTCGAGTCCAAATAAATCTTTTTCTTAGTAATACATTATTATGGATTTCCTGTAATATATAAATTTGACATAAACACAATAATCGGCCGACACTTTTGTGTCTATCGTATACTTTTGGTATACTAAAAATATCTAATCGCGGGATAACCGAGCCGAATACAATATAATTCCGTTTTACTTAATAATTACAAAATAGATCGCCGGATATATACCTAGATATAAGATAACGTGGAAACTTTCTCCCCGAGCGGCGCAATTTCCGTACTTATTTACGAGAGCAACGAATGGTATTATTTTTATAGCCGCATCAAAGCGAACATCGCGCTTCGGACAATTCGATCGAACAATTTGCAAGACCGCGAGAAATGCTACGAGGGATTCAACGGCAATTACTTTCTTGTCGCGAGAGGGTTGCACGTGCGACTCTGCGAGGGAAGATCGAGGATATGACCCGGAGTTAATAACAATGTTGGCGGGACGCAAATGGAAATTAAACGACGTAGCGGCATCTAGATGCCCCGTTGCATACGCACGCGATGAAAAAGCGGGACGGCGGAATCGATATACTGGTACACCTAATAGATACCGACACGCGACATTAATAATTTGCAACAATTTCGCGGTAAAAGGGCACTTTTTCGATTCGCGACCGACTTATTCCTTATTCTTGCCCGACGTACCGAGAATAACTTCAACGGAACGCACAAAAATATCTCCGACGAACGATGCGAATTAAAAGTCCATAAAACTGTCGTCGGGTCATCGCGCACTGAGACTGACTGTGTTCAACGAAGAAGAAGCAGCTTTATAATTTTAATTTTATAACAACTGTTATAAAATTATAATAAATAGTAATAAAAAAAAAGCAATAGGAGTCGTCGCTACACTGAGAAAAAATATAATTAATTTTAATAAATATTTAGTTAGAATACTGCCAATTAAACATTTACTTACAGTAAGTAAATATTTATTCAATAAAAAAAAAGATTGTTAAATCAAATTAACATTTCTTATCAAATAAATATATCTTTATATTTAATAAATATTTAGTTGGCAGTATTCAACTAAATATTTATTAAAATTGACTATATTTTTTTTCAGTGTAGATGTAATTGCGCAATGTCAATTATTAAAATTAACTATCTTACATACTGTGTTACAATAATTTAAACGGTCTGAATGTTTCGGCGCATATTTGGGCCATCTTCAACAGAAATGATGTTAAATTGTTCATCATTGTATAATTTTATGTCTGTGACAAGGTTCTTCATCAAGAAATTTGTTTACCATTGCAATTTATAAGCTGATTGATAACCGAAAGCCTTAATCTCAATCGACGAAACCACGAGCATGATAATTATAAAGAATATTTGATTAATAACTCTCAACTTGAATATAAAAAAAGCGACGTACATTATACATGAGACAAAAAAGTTAATAGACTCGATATTATTATTTATTATTATATTAAATATAAGAAGTCCATTAATTTGTGTTTTCTTTATTGTTATTAAAATTGTTTAATACGATTGGTCTCGCCCTTAGTTTCTCATTGGATCTAAATGCAATCCTATTGAGCCTACTCTATAATTGCGTAAGCATAGTTGTAAGTGATTGTGGTTGTAAGAGAATTGATCAATTACGATCGAATATTCGAGGAGAATATTCGATTATGATTGATCAATTCTTACAACTACACTCTAAAACAATGTCGGCGTCGATTTAATATCCCTGGTGTAGATTTAACATCATGTAGATTTAAAATCCTGAGTTTAGAATTAAAATCATGGTGTTAAATCCACACTATGTTGGTGTTAACTTGACGTCAACATGGTGAGAATTATATAGACACCGCACGATGTTAAGTTCACAGCGCTATTTTTTACAGTGTATACTTACGCAATTATAGAATAGGCTTTAAAGGATTTACAATTGTAAACTGCCTTTTGTACTGAACGCAGTCATTGTTCTCCGAGGTGTGAAATACTACGTGTCCCTGAGATCGTACAGCACATGCGGATTGTTAAGTATTTTTAAAACTGAATTTAAAAACAAGATATTAGTTATATATATTTGAGAATATTTAATGAAATATTTAATAAAATGTGATTGTGTACCATACAAGCGCCATTTGTGAAATTATATTTTTTAGCTCGAGTCTACGATGTAAGCATCGATCCGCGACGAGTGCGTGACCGCACTTCTCGTGACACACGGCCCGAAAAGGCTCTCCTTACCGCACTCCCCTTCGGAGGCAAAGAGAGTTTCCACCCTCTGCGAGTCTCATCGTGTCGCGCGAGAGAAATCGAATGACGAAATGATAGAGGGTGCACGTGGCGTTCGATCATGTATACGTGCGTGTTGTCCCGCTTGTACGTAAAAAGAAAAGACAAGTAGAGAGAGAGAGAGAGAGAGAGAGAGAGAGAGAGAGAACAAAAAGGAAGAACGATGGAGATGGCGAGGCACATGAGAGAGGGTGGAAAAAAAGGGCGCCGCGGAGTCTACAGTGGCAGTGGCGTGAGGCGCCTGGAAGTCCACTCTCGGCAGGAGTGCAGCGACTAACTAGTCCATAACCAGTCCGCACGCTAGTCCATAAGTGATATATTGGCACGTGAGACGAGAAGAAACGACAAGAAGACTAAAGGCGATTCGATCGGCGCGGCGCGCGGCGTATTTCGAAGGAACGAAGGAAGATGGCAATTAACCCTTCATTACGCGCGATGCTCCATTTCGATAATGCGATCATTACGCGTTGAATCCTTTCCAGACGCACCTTTTCTTTCTCGGCAACTCCGATAATTGGTCTTGCCGCGATTTATATATATATATTAGTGGGTTTACACCCTCCCTCGTTCCCGAACATGAATACCTTTTCATATCTTTATGTTTAACACCGGATGTAAACAGCGAGCAATTTGTTATTTAAATTAAATCATCGTTTCGCACATCGATAAAAAAACTATTAAATTTTAATAAATATTTGTTTGAATATAGTTCTAAATAAATATTTATATTAAATGTAAATATATGTTAATATATTTAATTACGAAAAACATTATTTAACTACAATTTTCTTATTGAGTAAATATTTATTTACTGTAAATAAATGCTTATCTAGTTTACGTTTCAGTTAAATATATTTACTATTCAAAAATACAGTAAATTTTTTTTGTGTACCTTTGATATTCATCGTGGAAACTTTTTCAAGCGTTAAATGCACAACGTCTGTTAGTCGAGTACTCTCGAAACTTCAATTTCGAGTTACTATCCAATCGACGAAGTCTGGCACGGACACGGCGCTATACTATATGCTCTTCAACTGCGTATCACGAACCATGGTCAATTAAAACAAGTAGATACCATAGTATATAACCCGATTAACCAAAGTACCGTTAAAGTTTCACAGCGAAGCATACCGTTTCGGGCGAAATGTAATCAGTTCGACGTTATATGGTTCTCATATTTCTATTCGTTACTCATATATAAATTTGTGCAAACGATTCGTCTTTTCATCAGAAATATCAGAAGATGGAAAAAGGCAAGAAGGGAGGAAAAGAAGATGAAAGTCTGACGAAAAGGAAGTGTATCGACAGCAATATCATCGAGAGTTAAGCGGCCAATCGAACTATTTCAATTTTCCCGAAAGTTCGATGAAAGAGGAATGCAAGTAGCAGTCACGATGCCAGTATATCCGTAACAGGACACTGCTTCTTCGAAGAGCTGATAATAGTGTTCCATATTGTTATATATTGTCCAAGTAATTATTTCGTCGCCGCGCAGATGGCGAATAATTGCGACAACGACGCGATCCTGGCAATCCTAGCATCGTGAAAATTGCACGCGCGGATTGTCGCGAAAATATCGGATATCGATAGCTTCCTTCATTCAATATTCGAGATATATCGCGATGATACCTGTTCATCTTCGAAAATCGTGATAAAAGATTTGACACTTAAAACGCTTTTTTAAAAAAATGCATACACACACACACACACACACACACACACACACATCCGTTTATAAGAAAAAATATTAAGCATTTGCGCACGTTTCTTGTCCAACTGAGGATATGAAGGATCGAGATGCGACAAAATGCACAAAAGATTGAAGGAAGTACACGGCGGTTTACAAACGACGGATCGTCGTTTGTAAACTACCCGTGGACGAGGAAAAGTGTCGTAAAAGAGAAAAACGGATGAGGGGGATATCTTGCGGAAAGGAACCTCGATGCCTTGATGCTCGCTCGTCGTCGTACAAAGCTAAGAAGGAAGAAGGGGGTCTATAAACCGGACAGCGGAGCCCCATAAATCCAAGTCGCTGTTCCAACGAAAGAAGCTTGTTTACCGTTTTTGCTTCGGACCTCTCATCTGGCTTTTCCTTTTATTCCGAGCGCGCAAGCGAGAGTTTCCCGCCATCACGGCCCTCTCTTGTTTCCTATCTCGGCCCCCAATATTGACTCCCATCGGGATATCTCGTAATTTCATAAATTGCCCCGGTCGCGTGCACTTTATATCCGCACGATCGACTTATCCCTGATTTACAAGTCAAGGATCGATAATATTCCGAATGCGATACATTTTCTCATGATGAAGATGTCCGAATGTAGAATGTTTGTCGTTGGCGAACATTTGGAACATCTCCAACATTCTATTCACAGTTGCCATCTCTTTGGACTAGTATTCTGTCAGAGGACGATTTTCAAAAGGAAAGATAGTGGATTTGTACAATAATTTGTACTTTTATTTAAAAAACAGTCATCTAGATTAGCCTGTTGGCGGATATCCATTTTTTAAACTGGAGAAAAGTTTATTGCTGTTCTCTCATGTCATTTGATCGTGCCAATAAAATCCTTACACTAAAAAAAATACTAAATTTTAATAAATATTTGTTTGAATAGTTTTAAATTAATATTTACTAAATGTAAACATATATCTATTTGATAAAATCCATTAATTTAACTATCATATTTTATTGAGTAATTGTTTATTTACTGTAAATAAATGTTTACTTTACTAGTTACTATTTAAAGAAATATGATTTTAGTAAATTTTTTTCAGCGATATCGAAAGATTTTTACCAAAAAGCCCACAAAATTTTTATCATCTCAATGTTTCTTTATAAAGAAAAAGTTATCAAAATTCAGAGTAATCAGTCGGAGATTTTTTCTGCTTGACCCGAAAATTCGTCCAAAAAGCTTCTGACCAAAAACTGAAGGCACCATAATTCTATCCCACTTAGAATGGGTACAAAGTGACGCCAATTAGCCGGAAGTCACCATTTTGTGTTCTATATTTGGGGTGTCTATATGACGCAATTCCTCGTCTTAACTTCTTCTTTGACGTTATCTTCCTTCTAACTAACAGTAAGGCCACTTAATGGCGGAGCCAATCAGTATTAGGCATTGGCGTCACTTTCTTTACACTCACTCTAATTCCATTCCTGCACGCAATGTCAGTACATATATAATTTCGAAAGGTTAACACAACTAAAAATTTGTTGCTACAACCAAACAAAACTGGTTGCTGCAGCCGATTAAAAATGCTATGTTATATTTTATTATCTACATTGTTGCAGCAATCAATCTTTTCTTTCAGTATAAAAAAAAAATATTTTAAGACAACAATGTTTTTTCTCGGCGCAATGATTATAAAGAAATCATTTTATATCAATTAAGAGAAAGAAATTTAATTTCAGTTAAATATTTCAGAGTAAATTTACATACAACATATTCAATTCTGCAAATCGCCAAAATCATTTTCAATCTTGAAAATCGTGAACAGAATTAGAGTAATAATATAACAAATTACATTAACAAACAATTTAATAATTTTTTATGCTACAATAATAATCATCTTATAATTAGAAGGTTATTAATAATTTGATAAATCATTTTAATTAATAATTTAGTAAGTCTCTCTCATTTTAATTAATAATTTGATAAATCATTTTATAATTCTCGTTTTCTCTTTAAATGATCGTTACTTCCTCGAGATCAACGAGGAATGTTGGAGCAAAAACCTTCTCACGATCTACAAAAGCATCTGTGTTTCAATAAATTGCGAGTTCGGATGAATCAAGACGGAAGTTGCGAGGTATAGAAATTACCAAGTGGAGATGAAAAAAGAAACAGGGAATTGGCCAGTATCATAAAACGCGATGAATCTAGTAAGCAGGCGATGCATGTAAAAAGCGATATACCAGAGCGTGCTATTCGCGGTTCGAAGTACCGTAAACCTTCGTCAGAACGAGAGGCACGTTTCCTGTTTTTCCTACTGTGTTCTTGCGGCTTCGCTTCACGCGATGACTCCTTGTAACGATACTCCCGAAGTATCTATATACTTTTCGCGCTGTCCCATTTTCTCATCGCGGGCCAAAATATTTTCTCTCGATTATGTTTTAATTCGCGCCAGCGCCGTAAAATAATAATTTTTTTTTAAAGTCTTCAATAAAAAAAAATCGTGCTATCTGCGTATAAATAACGTGCCAAAAATCATTCTCTCATTTTTTTTTTTTTTTTAAATACAACTTTAATGCACGGCAAAAACACGGCAAAAACAGTGGGAGAGCGAGAAACGTTAAATGAATCGCGTATGTTTTATCGATTAAAGCTCGTGGTTTTAACGTAAAAGGAGTTTGTTTAACATCGTTCTATCAAGCGTTATCCATTTCTCTCTGGATATCTCGATATCCTCTTTTCACAATTATATCTGTTTCATCAATTTTTTGTGGTCTATATTATGTATATAGCACGAAAAATATTGCGATATCATATCGATTTTTTCGTTTCGATTAATCACAGCCATTATACACTTTCTAAATGAACTTTGATTAAATAAAAATGCTAAGTTCTACAGGCTATTTTTCATAAATCGCCGCAAGTATAAAAAGTCATTTAATGGACGAATCAGGCATATGATGCGTCGGGTGAACGACATTATTAAACAGAAAATAAAATCGGCCGTTCATGCATAACGAGTACAACCGCATGGAAATTAGTATGAATATGGATGAACGTTGCATATGTGCACATACTTCGCTTGCGATCACGACCGAGCATAATGTTCGACTTGGACGAGCAAAAAGGGGTCCTGGGGGAGAAGGACGGAGGAAGGGAGGTCCGTTGGCGGGACTGGCAGGTGAACCGCGAGATTATTGGCCGAGACTAAGCAGAGTTGGCTTAGAAATTCGACGTTTGACGTCAGTATATATGAGAGACGCGTCTGCTAATGCGTCGCGCACCATTCGCTCTTCGGGGACCTCGAAATAGAATGATTAACGCCACCGAACGCCTGTAAAATTCGATACCTGGTATGCGAGAACGTCCTCGTTTTGCTTAGGGAATGTTACACAGAGTTGGCTGAGACGCACTCTCTAACTAAATCTGAATCAGTGAATAATTACTGATATGAATCTCAAGTATGCCGCTGGGAATCGATAAATTCACATTGAAATTCAATTGAAAAAAAAAATCAATAAAACGTGGAATCCCTAACCTTGATTTGCTATACAAATTCAATGTATATGATACGGAAAATACAATTATCGGTATTTTAATTACATAGTGCTGAAACTTCCTTTCTTTTTCAGTTGAATTTCACTGATTAGTCAGTGCCAAGAGTTATGCCAACGAGTGATTACCCACTAATTCGGTTTTATACCCGTTTCTACTAATGTACCTTAACTTTAATCACGGTTCTTGCTCTTAATCTTTTTCTAATTCTTAGAATTAGAAAAAGGATTAGTTGAATCAAGATTAAAATTAAACTACATTGGTAGAAGCGGACATTAGAGCTAGAAAGATGAGGAATTAGCTAAACCAAGATTAAACTTATACATTGGTAGAAATGAACATTTAGAGAGCCTACGAAATATTCCGTTTCTACTGAAGAGAAATATGCTTGAAGAAATATGTAAAATACGAATACGTAAGAAGATTGGAAAGCCGGAAGTCTGGACGGATGTAGTTGCGTAGTAACAACGTAGCCAAATAGAGATTTCTCCTTGCAGCCGCGACCTTAGCAAGAGAGCAGCAGTGTTTAACATGTCAAATGTGATGGTAGAGATATGCGATTTTATTCGTGCTCGGCTTCAAAATTCTCCGTACAAAATATATCTAAACGGTATAAAATTGGCGGAATACTCCGAAACTACAGAATCTATATAATTTACACACCAATGGATCCGCCGCATAGACGAAACTCTAGTATCATTATTTGGACATCAAACGATTAAATGATGACTCATGTTGCCAATATGAATATTATTCGCACACGTAAATATGCTCTGTTTAAAATTCCATGCAATGTGCACGGTTGTGCACGACAAAGACATTTCACTGACGATAACCTATTTGCAGCATTTAGGTATAATCACTATAATAGGATTGTCCCTTTTGTACTTGACATAAATCGAATTAAGATTTGTGCCGACTAATACTGATAAGATGACTCAAATCGATCGTGTAATATAATATCATCGCACCTTAAAGATGAAATAATTTTAAAAAATGATTAAATATTTATTTATTATATAACAATGTATTATTCAATTGTTATGTATTAGTATACGTTATTTTATTAATTATACATTATTTTATAATTCATATTTTAATTAAATGTTAATATTACATTAAATTAAATATTGCATATATTCGGTGGATGACCGTAGTTCGCTTTAACGAAATACAATAAAATACTAAAAATCGACAATATTGCTGAAAGCTCTTGTAACGAGAACATATCGTTTTTGCGATACACGCGCAATTAAAAAATCATTTTTCCAATGCAAATATAATCATCCTGAATAATATTAAACAATATTCGTTAGAGAATAGAATAAATTGATATTTTACTTCTTTATTAAAATAATTGACGAAATTCCCTTTAGCAACGAGATTCAACTCTCGTTGAGATCGTATCTATCTTTGGGAAGATGAAACAGGAATCGATCGTCGCGCATGCGTTTCTGCGGCTGACGATCCAATTATTTCCATAAGGCGAACATCTAACGAGCTTCCACGTTCCACGTGCACTTCCATCCGTTCATCCATCTACCCATCCATCTATCTATCCATCCATCCATCCATCCATTCGCCGCCCATCTATCTATCCACCTACCCAACCGTCCGTCGGTCCGTTCGACCGTTCGTTCGTCCAGTCGGCCAAGCTTAAAATTAGACTCTATGAAATGAACAATCCGGAAGCGAACAAGACTGAGCGAGCTACCACCAGCTTTGGTACTAGCGAGTTAGTACCAAATTTATTTAGCGCGAATGTGAATTCCTGTCCGCAAATTCATTCATTCATTCATTCATTCATTCATTCATTCATTCATTCATTCATTCATTCATTCATTCAACCGGCGCAAATCGGCCTAGATGCCCTCTCTCTCTCTCTCTCTCTCTCTCTCTCTCTCTCTCTCGCTCTCTCTCTCTCTCTCTCTCTCTCTCGCTCTCTCTCTCTCTCTCTCTCTCTCTCGCTCTCTCTCTCTCTCTCTCTCTCTCTCGCTCTCTCTCTCTCTCTCTCTCTCTCTCGCTCTCTCTCTCTCTCTCTCTCTCTCTCGCTCTCTCTCTCTCTCTCTCTCTCTCTCGCTCTCTCTCTCTCTCTCTCTCTCTCTCGCTCTCTCTCTCTCTCTCTCTCTCTCTCGCTCTCTCTCTCTCTCTCTCTCTCTCTCGCTCTCTCTCTCTCTCTCTCTCTCTCTCGCTCTCTCTCTCTCTCTCTCTCTCTCTCTGTGTGTGTGTGTGTGTGTGTGTGTGTGTGTGTGTGTGTGTGTAACATTACTTGTTAAGGAACATTTTGTTAGATCGTCCTTGATTAATATTACGCTACATTTTGGGATGAATTTTATGATAGGCGTTAATTACGCCGGAGGTGTTGTTTGCAGGAATCCCGCGTAACGGTCGTAAATTTGTAAACGTAAGTAGCGAATTTACCGTACGGAATGTTTCGCAAGTTGTGCGCGTAACTTGTCATGTGTCCATGATTTATCAATCTTTAATTCTTCGGTAGCAATTATTTCAACGCGACGCAATCTAGCTGTGCAAGAGCTATCCGTTCAAAACTATTATTTGTTCTGGGAATGTCAACAATTTGGCGCGAATGCATTTTCAAGAAGCGTCACGTAATATAGCAATAAAATTTGCTATAGCCACTAGAGAAGTGAGATGGTTTAACAGTGGACCTCTAAATCCATTCCTCGCTACGATATCGTAAATGAAAAGTGTCATAAAGAAAATCGTCAGCTTTTGGAAAAACGTGCTAAAGCTGATATCAACCTAGTTGCAACAAGAGCAATAATTAGTCGGAAAACGCAATCCTTAAAGCTATTTATGCCATAGTCGTCGACGTAACAATAAGGAAAGAGAGCAGAAAATTCATAAAATTATCAACCGTGAGTGCGAAATGAAATATGTCGCATATGTCGAAATGAAATATGTTTCACCGATCTCAATGTTCTACCGAAGTCAATTGACAATTAAGATGATGCATTGAATTACATATCATTTTTAAATGCGTTAAACACATTAGCTCTAATCAGTATTCACGGACCCAGTGGACATTTCCTTCAAATCATGTTGTAACAAATTGTTTATAATAAATGTTTTTGACGTATAATTGTAATTGTCAAAATTTTTTTCTTTGGACCTTCAAAAGGAAAAAACAATCGTTTAATTACAAACTTTAAGTAAAGATACATTAATTTAAAATTATGAAGAATGCAGCAAAAAATTTTGACATTCTAAGTAATCAATTTGAGCATAATTCATGATGTCCAGCAAACTCTGGCCAGTCAATTCAAGGATAATTCCAGGACATTTCAGATAAAAATACTGGTTTTTCCAGGATTTATCCATCGGTTAATTTTCATTATTTAATTAATTTTTATCGACTCGTGCAATATTATATGCTTTATTAAAGTTAGAATTCTGAACGAATGAATAAAAACGCTAACAAATACAAATTGGGAATAATATACATAATATCAAAGGAACAACATAATTTCCGTCAACATAAATGATTTTTCTACTATGTTCTATTTTAGACATTAAATTCAAGTTTTCTATTGGTAATTTATTGCCTTTTTAAGGGAGGATACCCCAAACACAATTTTTCTTTTTATTTTTTCTTTCTCTTTTTCACTGACTTTTTTTAGGATGAAAGAATGATAAATTCTAGGCGAAATTTTGAGGAATTTTTCAGGAATTTTCCAAAATACATAAAATTCCAGTATAATTTCAAGGATATTCAAGGGTCGCTGGACATCATAAATTAGTTGTATTTATATATATATATA
>NW_017259368.1:204361-205532 GCF_001594045.1 Atta colombica
ATACTTTAGCAAAATCATTTTTTCCGTACGAATATATACTAGTTAAAGAATTTTCGGAGCAAATATCGATTAGAATTAAATGTAAATACCTTATAATCTTTGACGATATTCATATCGTATTAACGCACACTTGGGATTTCAAAATAGTCATTGAGATACGGAAATACCGTGAAACCACCGAGTGTTATTATTCGCGTTTACTGATTCCACCATAAGGACTGATTCATTCGACGCCGCATCAACTATCTCATTTCATAGCATTAGGTTAACCCTTTGCGGTTTACCTGACTCGATGCAGTGGTTTATGAATGTGTACACAACACCTAAAAAGGATTGTATTGCAAACTGGTGATTCGAGACAGTTTCACGTGTAGCGACGAGTGAACACGAAATAACATTCGCGAGACAAAATGTACGATGCGTGGTTTTTAATCTCCAGAGGGCCATTTGTTTTCCCTACTTTGCGTTCCAGCGTATCGGGACATCGCGGCGAAATGTAATGGAAATGCGAAGGAAGATGAAAAGCGAGATGCGCGAGGTGAGTAACAATATTACTGCAGATGGAATGCGGCGGATTGAAGGTAAAAAGCGCGATCGACAGGATTTTAACTTCGTCTGATCTTTGTTACTTGCATTGGAGGAAAATGGGAGGCAGAAAACAAGAACGAATGTACAAATAAATCCGTGAATAGATACTAACGACTGAAAGCTATTTTAATAATCTTATTAAAAATTATTTTTAAATAATAAAGCTACTTGTACCTTTCTTCAAACAAAGTAAATGTACACTCGACTTAATTTAATCGCCAAGATCAAACACTGAGAGAAAGGATTTTGTTAATTTAACAAGCCACCAGTATTTTTAAGTGGTAATCGGTAAATATGTGACAACAAATTTTGTTTGTTGTTAGTCTGCTATATCAACTAATTATTAGTAACAGAAGCAAACTATATAGAATCTATCTTTTGGATAGACTTTAAGCTCGTTTACATAGAATATGTAGATGATACATATGGAGTCTTAAGTCATAGAAAACCAAACTCAATCTATATATATAGGAAAAATATTTGACTAGAATTGGTCAAGTGTTTTGGTTCTTACGATTTGAGAACTTGCAACTGTGTTTACGACTTTTATATATATATATGACTTTTATATATATATATATAT
>NW_017259368.1:205632-209371 GCF_001594045.1 Atta colombica
TTTGTTATTATTTGTTATTGAGGAATTAATTTGCAATCGTAACAAATAGATCGTTTTTTTTTAACAAATATCACATTTGCTTTCCTTTGATTTGTTCCTATAACAAAATCGTTTCTCTCAGTGAAGGAAAACAATCTTCAACAAATTCCCAAAAGCTAGAAAGGTTTGGGAACCACTGGCTGCAGCAGATCCGAGAGAACCGTGCACGAAGGATGAAGGAAGGCGCAATAACAATATCGTATCCTGCCCTTGCTGTATGCAACCAGAGGGTAACGTCCTGTTACACCAGTCTGACCACTTTGCCTCGTCCCTCTTCCCTCTTCCCTAACCCTTCTTCGTGCACGGACCGTTTTGCTTTGCACCGGCTTTGCTTTCGCCTTCGCCTTTCGCGGCCACCAGGCGAAAACGTCGCGACCCGCTTTTCGCTAATCGCAATCCCATTCAGAGCGCGACTCGTTTCCACATAGCAGCGTAATAGAGGCGTTCCTGAGAATCTCTTTTGTTCGAGTCATCCACGTCGCAAAGAAATACATGTACCAAACAGCGATTCATGAAACGCAAGTTTGATCACAAAAAAAATTCTTCGTTAACATGAGTAATCGTTACTCACCGATAATGATGTCCGCCCTTGCAGTCTCCGCGGTGAATCAGCACTAAGACCTGCACAACCAAGACAGTAATGATTTTAGTTTTCGCTTATATGCGTACGCATGTGCGTATTATTATATTATAATTAACGTCGCGCGAGCTAACGTATCTCTTAAACTTATCTTAATGCTATTGTACGTGAAGGAACGCGGTAATTAGGACACCAGTCGTCGTATACTTCTCAAGTATACTTCTCAAGTTTCAGATAGCTTCTTCAGAGTTTCTTGTATTTCATTTATTGTTAATTTTTAAACGCCTTTTCAGTATGACATGAGCAGACTTTTTTTTCTAATATTTTTTTAATGCCTTTGCCTTTGCCCTTTTTATTGATAAAAATACATACATTTGCTTAGTATCGTTATTCACAATTAAAACAATTAAAAATCAAAAATGACTCTTCGAAAAAAAAATGTTAATTAAAAACTGCTTTTTGCGTTCACTCTCAAAGCCTTTTTATTATAATTAATATAATACTGTAATCAATATTGTTAGTATTATATTTCAGTTTTCCATTTTTTGGTTAACTTTTGGTCAGATTTAATCTGATAATAATGTAAAAATTGTTTTTTCCTAGCTAGTCAAAAAACTGCAATGATGGTCTGCAGTAACTTTTAAAATCAATTTAGTTGATTAATCATAGCTGAAAAAATAATTTTTATACATAAACATCAAATTAAATAAAGTTAATTTAAAATCGTAAGTTAACTAGAAAATAAAAAACTGGGCCTTTTGTCTGACATTTTGATTAAAAGAAATTATTTACAATATGTTTATTTTTATGAAAATTTAACAATTGAATTGGCCTGGCATGTCATACTCAAGTGTTGTTCCCGTAGTGACAAGAAAGAATTGATACGTTTATTTGCAATAAAAAAAGATAAATATTTTGAATAACGAGTATTTAGAGATGTAATTCATTATTCAAGATATTAATTTTTTGACGCCTGCGTCATTGGAATTGTACGTACAGATATGCTCCTGTAATAAACAGACCGATGCAAATTTAAAGTTACGAGTTCTATTACGTTAGCATTAATTAATAGCAAAACATTCGCTTTAGTGTATAAAATTATGTTTCGAGTCGCGACCGGTTCGCGCATTCTTATACAGCCGGCACGGCAAAAACGCACTTATGCGTCCCACGTCCGAGCGCATCGCACGATCATAAAACTGCACCGAGACTACGACCGAGTATCACTATCACGTGCGCGGAATTAATTACAACTACTCGTCCAACTATTTATCGTCGTCCGGAGACGGAGCCCGATTCTCAAAATGGACCATAAACGTGACGCTTCTAAAAGAAATTGCGAAACCGCTTGGGAGATAAATCGTCTCGATTAACCAACGCGCATCTGTCTGAAATTTACGCGAGGTCACCCACAAGCTGACTTCCACTATCAGTGGAAGGCTTATTAAATTCTCAAACTTCTATAAACATCTATAAGATAAAAATAACGACAAAAACATGCGAGTCTACTCGTATCAGACGAATGTCGCGACAAATGTCAGGTGGCGAGAGTGGAATAACGTAGTCCGTAGATCAAAGTCCATAGATTGATAGCCATTTAAATTAATCCACTTGAATGAAACAAAACGAAAGAACTGCGACGTTTAAACAATCATCAGCTGCGCTGTCCCGAGCGCCATCGAGATCAATCTCAAGGACTGATCCGGTATGAAACCTTGGACACTTTACTAGATCACTGTCACCAGGTGCACGCCGAAGAACAAACTTCACTCGCCGGCTACACGGGCTGCACGCTCGCGAATCACGATCGGGCACTCAAGGTTGAAAATTCCAGACCCCCCCCCCCCTCGGGATAGGTCAGGGACAATGAACGTGCCAAACGCAGAGAGCAACGGCAGCAGCTGCACCAGAAGTTCATTCAACTTTCCCACGCGAGAACGTTCTTTTACACCAATAAACGGCTGCGTGTCGCCATTGAAAGCACGATTCACGACATCCTTTCGTTTCTCATTTTCGGACTTTCAACGCTCGGCCGGAAAAGTCGATCGACGCGAACGAACCTGGTAAAAAGCGGCTGGAACATCAACGCCTGAGATTCTGAAAACTTTCTCTTCCCGATTTTCGCTGAAGAATTCGCCACGAGGAAGAATTTTACAGCGAGGAAGCGTCGCGCGAGCGTGAATCTCGCGTGCGGACACGATTGCGGCAGAACTAGTACTAGGACGAGAACACGAGTAAACTTCACCAAGTGGCCGAAGCTCGTCCACCTCTTCCTCGTCGCGAGGAGCCGCGAGTACTGGTGGGGCGAATCGCTCGCGGAGGGAGATCGCAGTGGCGAAGAGAAAAGAGGAGAGGAGAGGAGCGGCGTGTGCTACGCGCGAGCAATGTATGCGTAGCGCGATGCAGCGCGGCATCGAGCTGCAATGTGCGCGCGAGTAATGCGGATGCATCTTGATGCGGCAAGAGAGATGGAGGAAGATGCAAACAGCATGAGAGAGAGAGAGAGAGAGATGTATATATATACAGGTGATTTTACATATTTCGTCACATCATGAGCAGGTAGAGTGAATCGAACTGAGTCGAAAAGTCCTCTACCATTTTGCAATTTTCGTAACAGTTAACAAGATATTAATTACTAAAAATTGCTAAATGTTGATCTTGAATAATTTTTTACTCAAATACTGTCAACTTTATAGAAAAGCTGCAAGAGACAAAAATCATTTATTTTCTTCTCATAAAGTTCTGAGAATTTTTTCTGAATTTTTTAATACTGTATTTTCTCATGTTGGTAAAAATAAGAAAATGCAGTACTAAAAAGTTGATAAAAAATTCTGAAAAAATTTTTAGAATTTCTATGAAGAAAATATTGGGTTGTCCGGAAAGTTCGTGCCGACTAAAATTTAAATTTTAGTATATATTTATTAAATTAAAATTTTCTGTGTTTCAATTTTCCTTCAACATCGGCACGAACTTTCCGGAGAACCCAATAAATGATTTTTGTTTCTTGCGGTTTTTCTATAAAGTTAATAATATTTGAGTAAAAAATTCAAGACTAATATTTGACAATTTTTAATATATATAATTAATATCTCGTTAACTATTGCAAACTGCAAAATGGTA
>NW_017259368.1:209471-211601 GCF_001594045.1 Atta colombica
CAATTTCGCGAGTTGAAATTTTAATCTTACAACTACTTTTTCAATCTCAATTAAACCTTATAAATCTGTTTTGATTTTTGAACAATCAAATATGATCGCTTTTAATATTACTTTCCACAGCTTTTATTTAGAAAATTTCTTTTGTACCTGAAAGTAAGAAATTTTCCGATAACAGCAAATTTACAGGCTCAATGTAGGAGCTCAATTTATTAGATTAGAATCTATTATAAATCTTTAGAGTCTACATACGTTCTAAAACTAAAGTTCAAAGTCGAAGTAAAATTTCATCACGAAAGTAATTACAACAATAATAAATCAAACTGATACAAATAAAATATGAAGATAAACTACATAAAGAGACAGAAAGATAACATATGAAAAACAGATATGAATGAAGAAAAAAGAAAGCAGAAATTCTATATATCAATAATAATTAACGAGGCGAAGAGAGAAAGAAAAAGTCAATGAACGATTCTCTGAGATCGCCGTGGGATGAGAATTTCGTGGTTAGAAGAAGATTCTCTCTGTTCTGCGACGGAGGTCACGCGTGATAAAACTCAAAGTTTTTAGGCCAGATTTCTCGATAAGGGAACATACATATATCGTATTCCCAGAAGACGTCCACAAACAGAAACCAGTTGTTTATACCGAAGGCGTGATATTACGTCGCTTACGTGAGCGGCAAACGCTGACTGGCTAACCGCGTCACTCAACACCGACAAGATTATACATCTCGACGAATTCATCGACAGAGAATGTGCCAAGCAGAGACAGGGATATGCAATGAAAATGCCGATTATTGAGCAAGACGTTTTTGGATGAAATTAGAAACCAATAAAACAATTCCGAATTTCCTTTGTTAATTTTCTTTTCTTTTATTTGTTTAATAGGAAAATTGGAACTACTATCTATATTATTAACGATTAAAAAATTATTATTATTTTTGAAAAATAAATGACAAATTGTAATAATAAAATGAGAATGCTTTGTCTATACATTTTTATAGAAGATCCACATAAGTGTGATTGAATCACTTTAATCAGCTTAAAATTATGCACAAAATCTTGATGCTTATAAAAGGACTGATTCTGATTCTTTTCTAGATTAACTAGAAACGTTTCCAAAATTTGAAACGAAGCGATATAAAACTATATTATTTTTTAACAAAAAGACTAAAATTGACCAATCGTGACATTGAAATGAGAATGCTCTACCTACTTTTATAGATGCACATAAAATGATGAAATTTCGATTACTTTGATCAACTTAAAATTATGCACACAAAAAGCTTATTCTTTTTCCATACTCCCAAAACTAAATTCCTTGCACGGTTCATCTTTTATCTTTTTCTCTTCAATATGTAAAAAAAGAAGAAAGATAAATGCAAGAGATTCAGTTCCTAAAGTACAGAAAAAAAACAAGCCTGATATCTTGATGCTTACATACAGGACATAGTCCTGATTCTTTTCTAGATTAGTCAGAGATGTTTCTGAAATTTGAAACCAAATGATTAAAATGCTCGAGGATGAAACCTCATCCGGCGGTGTCGCGAGAAAAGAAAGAAGATTGCGAGTAATGTAGCCGTGGCAAAGATAACACTCGCGACTAGCGACTCGACTCGCTCGACCACGAGAATCTCGGACGGCGCACGTTTCTTTCGACGTACCTGCGGACGTTCTTTTTCTTGCCTTCAGACCACGAGAGGTGACGAGAAGAAACCCGCCGTCGAAACCCGTCTTGCTCGTCCGTCGCTACGACGGCGACGGCGACGGCGAGGTCACGGACGAGGGACAGACGTGGATCCGGTGGATCCCAAGCGCGGAGAGAATCGCCGGCGCGAAGTCGCGGCGTGTAACGGGTTAGCCCGATGCACGGCATGACATGACATGCGTGTCGCTGACGGTACGGCGCGTCTGACGTGGCGTGCGTGCGGAAGTATATCGATCAGCTGACGGTCGGGCGGATACTGGGCCGCTTCGCGGAATTCACCATATTGTTGCGTCGGCACGCATGCGCCAAGCCCTCGTCCCTTCGTTCTGTCACTCTCCTTCTTTCTCCCTCTTCCTCTTTCCTCTTTTCTTCCCTTACATTCTTCTTCCTCACCGTCTCCCCCCCCCCCCCTCTCCCCCC
>NW_017259368.1:211701-216502 GCF_001594045.1 Atta colombica
AGAGAAAGAGACCGAAATAATCTACGATGGACTTACGTGTGCAACGTTTATAGATATGGAAAATGCGATTTTAGACAACTAAAAGAGACATTTTGAAATAAACGAAATCTTCACAGAGAGATTCTCGTGCTTTCAAAGTTACTTTTGACGGTAGAACGAGTGGAAGGAATTTTGTTTTACGATCAAAAGCAAAACAGAGGTTCGCGTCTCGTACACTGGTATGTTCATAATGTCAAATTATACTCGATTACGAATTGTTTTTAATCATTTCTATAGATCGCCATTGCTTCTATTCTAGTAGTCGATAATTTCATTTTAAAACAATGGAGTTTAACGATTTAATTAAAAAATTTATTTTTTCCTCAAATTTATCATTTATTAAATTAATATAGATTATTTACTTTGAAATTTTATTAACCACGGAAACGAATTGATTTACATTTTGACACAGATAAAAGTTAAAAACAACAAAATATTGTTTAACTAAAGAGATTGGGTTCCTTTAAGGTATTTCTTACAATATATAGATCGATATTCACAATATTCGGACACAGTCGGTTCTTGTATTTAAGACTATCTTAAATACAGTCTTAAGATATCACAAGCCAATCATGGAACTGTAGCATCTCAAGACAGTACTTAAGACAGTCTTAAAGTAAGAATTATGAATATCAGCCATCATGGTATTTTCACGATTTTCGCGAACATCCAGTTACAACCCTCTTTACTCAACCATCCTCTTCCCATTCGCTCTTTCCATTTCCCAAGCGAGCACATCCCGGGACTTTTTCATTCATACGTCGCTCCTCAATATGCTAATAGTTCAATCCTACTTCGCCATATCGTCTAAATTACATTATCGTATTACATATAAATTCTCTTCTCTCTCTTTCTCTTTCTCGGTTGCCTCGCTTCCGCCGTCCTTCAATTCCCGATTTTACAATGCCAAGTCCCATCGCGTAACCCGCTCATACGATTGTGCCCAAACGACTTTCTCCGATTTTCTACGTTTCCTCATTTCCCATTTTCATCGGCTCCAGTAATACTCGCAACTTCAGGAAACCCAACGCCTATAGCCACACGAGAACTGTATGTTAGCGTCACGCGAGTCACGCGGTGAAATATATGTATATACGAAACACACAGACAATAGATCGCCACAATTACATCTCTATATACTCGCGACCACTCTCTAACAATAATTATACACGAAAATACGAGAAAATATGTTGTTGAATATTGATCCGTTCATTGGAGAATATTTCGCTTGTATCGTCAAGGCTGCTATCAAAGAGTTCGCTTAATGATGTACGGACTGATTAATATTCGACAAATACTGCGATAATCCGTGAGGTCCGCAATCGATTTCCTTCCGTTCGCATTCAAATTTACGTCCATCCGTTTTCCATTAACGCACGCTCAGCCGAGACATTAACCGCAACGAACGCGAAAGAATTACTTTTTCGAGCGACGATAATACTGTACAGCGCGACGAGATAAGCGGAATAATAGAAAGCTGGAACACAATGTTAAATGGCGAAAAAAATCTGCGGCATCTAATCGAGTCTTTTTTTTTCTTCCCGAAAAATCGATCCCGATGTGACACGCGCACGTGTATATATAATGTGTATTCGCGGAATAAAAATTGACGTTGCAATTACGCGTATGTTGTCGAGAATGGGATCAAGTTCGCGTTCAATAGAGATGCCAGGACGAACCGACGGGTAGCTCGTGCTGGAACACGTTAAATAATTACTGGTATCAGTGGTAGTAATTGTCGGTTATCGCAATATAGCGATAGCACGCAGTTAAATAATGATCGGCCATTATTGTAGCAATTCGAGAAAGACGAGACGTTTCCATCCGCCGTACCGGAGTCGATGGCAGAAAGACGGCGAAATAAAATATAACGGAGAAAGAGAGAAAGGATGTAGAACGAGAGTGAGAGGGATGTACTGCGATGTACTGCGATGTACTGCGATGTACTGCGATGTACTGCGATTTCACGGCTGAGACGCACGAGAGAATCCGCAGTCACGCTTCGTGATTCTCCCTGTATCTCTCTTCTCTTCTCTTCTCTCCTTGATCCAAGGAAAAAAGAAACGGAAAGCTTTATTTCACTCTCGTGTCGAAACTGGTTATTCAGACGTTACAGCGACTTACATTAATCCCGCGCTGTAACGGTTGGCATTAATTGAATTCTCCAGAAAAGGCACAAGGAAAATTTAATGTCTGGGAAAACCGCGTCTCAAAGCGACATAATATATTTACCTCACGTATAATTACCTCATCTTGCAAAATATGAAATGTAATTCGCCATGGACAAGAGAGAGATACTCCGTCAATATTATTCGCGTTTTCACGCGTCGCAACAAAAACTATGGTTGGCTATTATTGTAAGAGCAGGTATCGACACTAGCTATACTCTCTGCGATTAAATAATAGTATTAAACGGAATTACACAACAATCACGCGAGAAAATATGCGCAATTTTAATGACACATCATTTCAATTTCATTAACCGTCCAGGTGATATAATTAAAAGCCTCATGCGGTACCTTTCACTGCAGTTAGAGAATCGTCGTGCATTTCCGACACTTGATTATCATCAAGTAATCTCTCGAGACTCGCGCAGGATATAAATAGCGAATCTAATTGAATGAAAACGGCACGAAGGGAATAATTGACTCTAGTAAGGCAATCGCGAATTTCCTCGTCTTCGCTCGTCCCCGACTCATTCGAATGCGGTGCGGGTGCGAGGATCGAGCGACGGATATATCTTATCCTTACCGCGATCGGGTAAGGAAGCATATTTTGAATGCACGAATTTCGCACGGCGACGATGGAAAAGCGAAGAAACTGGAGAGGATTGTACGACGCATTATCCTAACGCCAACCCGGTCTTTCCCGGAATACGAAGAACAATGCCGATCTTATCGGAGATCCATACACGAATAGAAAATGCGGGACTTTCGTAATTAACTACTAAAAAAATAGTATAATAACATTATAATTCAGGCCTGTCCAATTTTAGCTCCGGAATCAAAACGCAAAGCCATTGACGCAAAAGATTCAATGTGAATAAGATTTCAGAGACTGCAAAGTGTTGATAAGCGACGCTCAGACGTGTATCAGCACTTTACAGTCCCCGAAATCTTATCCACATTGACTTTTTTTTGCATCAGCTTTGCGTTTTGGCACTGGAGGTAACAGATCTGTTATTAGCACAATTTGCAAAATATTGATTTGCTACCCTTGAAATTTATGCGATGTCGCTGGTATGAATGTATCGATTCATTTAAACGTAATTTACACGCTATAGAGGATAATACACTCAGAAAAATGTCTGATTGAATTAATTCTGGATAAAAATGCACAAATAAAAATTTTCTAATCTTCTAATTTAAATCTTCTAATTAAAATAATTGAAATTCTTGATATAATTAGAATCTTTTGGTTCGTCCACTTTCAACATTTTTCTCAATATATTATTGTGATAAATTAATTATAATTTACCACCACATTTAATAACCAACACATAAGACTGTATTGCCTGGCTCTAACTTCATCGGGTTCTCTCAAGTTTCCGAATAGAATAATTCTCAGAGTAAAAACGATTTTATCAACTCACCTTGACACGGAGGTAAATTACTCTACGATCAACGCCAGCTTTCTACCCGTCTGAAACACAAAACACAACAAAGTTACGACCGGTTTGCCACAATTAACGACGTGAGCTCAGCAAGACGAGACTATCTGCCAAACTGTCGTTTTTGGAGGAGACACGCGCATGTATTGTGGAACTTTCTAAATTGCGAAAATTGCGAAACACTCCGCATACACTCGCGGTATACAAAACATGTCGAGAGACGCACATTTATTTTCATTCCAATAACGCGCTGAATGTTATTGACTTGAACGTACTTTGCTCGCAAGGCGTTCAACTCCTAATAGCCTTACATACAATATATTATTTACAGTTCTAAGAATTGAGAAACGCGTCTTAATTGTCCATAAAGAATCGCAAATTCACGACAATGAAAAGGACAAAAATAAGATAAATCGTAAAGAGTTAACCATGTTGGATTTATGAATAATGCGTCACTTAATCGCGAGAGAGACAAAAACTTATAGAATCCTCGTGATGTGTCTCGTGCGAGTTTTTTTTTCTCCGAAACGGACTAAGTCACCCCGGCGCCGAAACAACAGTATGTCTATACAGACGAGACTAGTTACAATGGCGTACGATAATGAAATAACTTAATTTCGCTCCGGCAAACACATAGATCAACCGAGAGGGGTCGGCAGTGACAGTGCTGACTGCCGCTAGTGGTGGTGGTGATGGTGGTGGTGGCTGAAAGCGAGCGAATCCGATGCAAAATACGCGCTCGAGCAACGAAAAGTGTTGAGGCTCAAAGTACACTGTAATCCACTTTGTGAATTTGCAATCTGCTACTCTACGACGTATCTTTTTCAACCGAATCGCAAGCGAGCTGAGTCGATCGATTTAAGTACTCTCGAGAACAATCGAAATACAAGAAAAATGAACGAAAGAAAAATCAATCCACTCATCTTCCTAATAAGTCAACGATTTCGAAATATTATACATAAAAAAACATGTATTTGCAAAATCCTACACTGGTTCGGCTAAAGCTAGAAAGATAGGTATAGAAAATACAAGATTATTTTATTATTTTATAACTCTCTAATATCTCAAATGATAAAGCTTGATTAAGAAATGAAATAATTCAATAAAAATGTTATCCAAAAATGATATTATTAATACATATATATATATATA
>NW_017259368.1:216602-218057 GCF_001594045.1 Atta colombica
TTCTAAAAATGGTATACCCAAAGTAAAAAATTAAGGACCTGAAGGTATTAGATATTATTTTAAAGCTAATCCCATTTTGTATTCAACTAATGTGATGTATAAAAAAATTTGTCGAAAAGAAAACGACAGAAATTTGATGGTTTTATCGAATTGAGAGATTTCAGATAATGAAGCAGAGTACAATGTGAAACATCAAGTGCATTCATAATGGCGTGCGGTCATGTTGGATAACGACTGTAAAGCTGATTGTAAAAAGAATCTTACATAGAAGAGGTTCAGAACAACCGAGAAACACAAAATCCGAATAGTTATCCAAAGGTCGCGTCACACACGGAGAAGAGATGATCGACGATGACGGTGACCAAGAACGTTTCGACGTGGACGAGGACGAGGATGATGAAGAACGATGAGCACTTCGCACCGCAGCAGACCGATGTTCTCCACTTGGTACGTCCACGTTCATTTGTGGGTCTCGATGGCCTCGAACTGGTCTCTTATCCCTGGTATCGCCCAATCAAAAAACCGGCAGCGTACCGCTAGACGATTGGTCGGGCACGGCCACCATGAAGACTGCAATTGGTCAACCGGATCGTGTCACCCATGGTTACCGTTTGCATCAACAATATCTACGGTCGATATTATGCTACTTGCTATACCTGAACCCCGTATATGTTCTCCTCCACATTCAGCAGGCTGCACACAAGTTGCGATTAACACCTACATAACCCCCGGGAGGGGGCAGAATTCTCGAGGGCAACCGCTTTTCTTCCACCACCGATCTCCCCTGTCGTTCTACCAGCGATCCCTACCCTTCGCAACCAGCCGAAGAGCTTCGAGAAAGTTGAAGGCGACTACCACCGTCGACTAAGGGTTGCGAAAATTCGGTACCACGGAACCTCAACATCCCGCGACGATTATTTTCCAAGCCAGCTCCGCAATCTCCTTATCACTGTCTTAGGTACCACGACACGTAACTTGCGATAGAGGAATGTATTTACATAAAGATAATCTTGGCAATTAAGTCGGAGCGACAGGCTAAGACTTGGAGGATCTACTGGTACCGCTGAATCCTATTTTCATAAAGGAAATCCTCCGCTTAGAGCGTTCGTTGTACCACAGACTTGCGTTTTGTATCAAAGACTTACATTAAGGATATATCCTTTGTACGTGAGCATATGTCGATCTTATCCACCCTCGAATAATTCCTCTGACAAACTATGAAAAATAGCTATTTATAATCCATGAAAGACATTTCTAATTCGAATACTAATTAAACAAATATTGATAATTAAATCGAAATAAAGTTGAAAGCTTGTTCGATAATAAAAAGCCGATATAACATTCGTAACATATATACGTAAATCCACATTTTCATGAAAATGGGGAATATATTTTCGCTATTGCGTGTACCAGTTTCCATCTCGTATTATTTTGCATATATATATATATATATAC
>NW_017259368.1:218157-240233 GCF_001594045.1 Atta colombica
CCGAAGTGTCATACAAACGGCTTCGTCTTCGAAGTCTAATTGCCACTTTAGCGATTGTTGGGTTAATGGTATTAGCTTCGGCTCTGGCTACGTCCCAGAATTCACTGTCAGCGTTTCGAACATCGTTCTGTCTTATTTTGAATTAAGCCTTGTAATGGAGATACAACGAGCGCTGTTAACGTTAATTGCTAATTTCGCAACGCCATGGCCACAAGCGCAAGTATAAATATCCAATTTCTCATAACCGAGCGCAAAATACCATTCGGCGTGCATGCGTTTCCATCCCGCTATTGAGTAAATTTAGTAACCAGTAATATTATAGTTCAACTACGCTAATTATACCATAAGTTGTATCGTTTTCATCCTCAATATTATTTATTAATCATTTGTTAGAGAAACTTTTAACCGTAATCGATATTCACGGATCCAGTGAACATCTTTCTCAACTCCGTTGTAAAAAATTATTTATAACAAATCTTCCACAATCTTATATAATTGCATAATTTTATCCCTCATATTTTGGCCTTCAAAATGAAAAAAAAAATATTGAATTATGTTAATTTTAAACAAAAATACAGTACCGGTAAATATTAAGCAAATTTTCAAACAAATATAAAAATCGATTAGGATTAAACTGAATGGACTATAAGCAGAAAAAAATCATGTTTTACAAATAAATCATTTAATAACAAATCGTTGATTATCTGTATAAAAACATGAGACGATACAGTATCTGAAGATGTTGTTTATTGATCCAAAGATTGAATGCAGAATGAAACAGATTAAACGTTGCTTCACTGTCGTCTCAGATCGACGAACATTTCTCACGCGGATTATCGATATGTCTTCGCGCCATCGAAATCCGTCCAGACGACTCGAAGAACGCGGTTATCGAGCACGATCCACGATATTATTCGCGTCTTTGGAGAGGAACCAGAATGCTTGAGTAGGAGCGGAGGGTCACGTCCTCGTTTGATATTCGATTATCTGCGTTATCGATCTCTCGGACCTTCTCGTATACTCGATTCCTGCACGACGAAATGAGTGTGGCTGTGAAAGACATCTAGCACAGTGGTTTTTCCGTAAACGTGATGCTATATGTCACGATCCGCCACAAACTCATAAATTTGAAATCCGCCTCAAAATATCTGAACGCAAAAGTCAGTATTATATTCTTACAAAAGTCCGTTAATGAATAATATTAATATTCGGCAAAAAAATATTTTTAATAACAATCATCATGAAATAATGTAAATCATTTCAACATTCTAAAAAAAATCTGTGTGGATTTAACACCTACCTCTGGTATGAATTCAACATCGCATGTGTAAAATTCACATCACAAGTGTTAAATCCACACCGATATTTTTTAGAGTATCCTCCTCAGTTCTACTGCTCGTAGCCGAGCGTGATAATTTTTCTTATATGCACACGCTGGTTGTACAGTTATATGAGACCTACAGTTTAACGATAATTTCAAACGAAATTTTATCAAAAAGAAGTGCTCTTGACAAAGATATACTAAAAAAAAAGATTGGTTGAATACGTAGCATTTTTAATTGATTGCAGCCAATGTTTGATTACGTTAGCCTATCGAAAGCCTACACTGATATTGCGGATAGTTTAACGCAATCAAAAATTGGCTGCTGTAGCCAGCCAATTAAAAATATTATGCCATATTGTACCATCTAATTTTCTGCAACAGCTAATCTTTTCTTTCAGTGTACTCTTAGTGAGCTTTAGAGTGCATAAGGCTTATCTAATTCTCACTGTGTTGGTATTAATATTAATACTAACTTGATGTGGATTTCATATCTCTGATGTTTATATAACATCATCATGATGTGGTTTTAAAATGTATTATTATTATTAATGTTAAATCCACATCATATTATTATGTATAATACTAACATCAACGTCAACCAACATAGTGTGGATTTTAAATCTGTGATGTTTATATTAACATCATAGTTTGAATTTTAAATCCATGATGTTAAATCCACATTATATTGGTATTAATATTAATACAATGAGAATTATATAGAGGTTGCTATTTTTTAGAGTGAAGCTGTCAAAATCTAGATTGTGTAATGTTTATATCGAAGTTCAATTTATAAACACAACAAACATCACAACAGGAACATGATAAATTGTGAAAAAGATAATTAAATATTCGTTTCTAGCAATCAATACCATAAAATCGATACCGAAATGCGAAAACGGCATACGATCCAGTGGAAGAAGGGCGACGTGTGATAAATAATTCAGAAATTAGATAATATCGTGCACGTTGCTTGTTCCACGGAAACTGGTTCGATTGGTTCGCCTTGTTTTTTGAGAGGAAACGTATTACTCGACACGCCAACCTTGTTGTCCTGCACAATGCGAACGAGTTCGCCAATGCCGCTTGTCAATTAAGCCACACAATCGCATCTCATCCAACCTAATAAAATATGACAAATGTCTGTCAATCCGAAATAAAGCTTGACGAATTTCTTGTTGGACCTTAAAATAGTATAAATTTCCAGACGTTCTATTTTTAAACCGCCTCGGCAAGCTATTCGACTTGACTCAATCAAATTCAAAGAAAATTTGAAGGTTGCGTAAAATGCAAACGATACACACATTTATTTTTATCACAGATATTACTTAACGTCTGTCTAATATATGAATATCCATTTAAAGTTTAATCAATCTCTCCTCTAGAAATAAGTCTCACGTGTACCGATGTTTACTGACTTTTATCGAGTTAGCGATGCGGCGCACGATCGGATTATAAAAACAAAATTAAGACGTCACGTGAATCATGGTATTACAGCACGGCGTTAAGGCGAGATTCACTTTGACGATGACGAACGACCGATTGTGAGAACATTTCTAAACGCGGTATGACAAACTCAGTGATTACGTGATGCATTTTCTGCATGGAGTCGACCGACGATAAATCTTTCATGGAGCCTAAGGGTTTTCATGTTTCTTATTTGCGAGTGCAACATATCTTTCTTCCGCGAAGCCATCAGTGAAATCACTTTATACACCACCCTTGGAGAAAGCGTAATTGCGAAAGTTGAAATTGGCGATAAAATTGTCGCAGCTTGTTAAAATTTTGCAGAAGCAGCTGTGAAAAAGTCGACAATTGCAAGCACCCTTAAGAAATACAAAGTTTATCCGTATAAATAAACGAATTGCACCTGTACTGCGCGCTTATGAAGACCTCCACAGTCATTAAAAAGTTTTAAAAAGTAAATCTCTGGCTTATACACGCTATATTATCGATTCTCTCTTCTTTCTTGTCTTTTTGTTATAAAAAAAAAAAAAAAAAATAAAATAAAACATTCATCTTTATTTATTAGGAGGTGGATGCTGCGCGGTAAACGATCCTGAGAAGAAGTCGCGGAAGTGAGTTTGCGAAGAGACAACAATGCGAGAGCAGTGGAGGCAACGCGCGAAGAGAGGGTGATGACCGGAAAGGGTGAATGAACGGAAATCACGAGCGACTTCATAGGGAAAGGGAGAGTACGTGAGAGAGCAGCAAGAAGACGCGAAGGAAAACAGCTAGGAAGTGTGGAAGGAGAATTTATCGTTACTCAATGTGCTTCCCTCCTCCATAGGTAAAAACAAGAGAAATAATCGTGAAACTCAGTGTTTTTCTACAAAAAAAAAAAACACGTGGCAAATCTCATGACTGTTATGATGAAAAAGCACGTACAGAATCATGTCACAGCAGAACGGTGGCAAACCTGACGAAATGGAAATCACAACTACAATAGAGAATCTAAGGATTCTCAACATCGAAACAGACGCGAGTCGCTCGACGTGCTGATTTTTAAAAATTTCTGAACATCTTCAGATTAATGGAGATTAATTAACAATAATGGAAAAACGATATTTTTGGTAAAATATCTAAAATTTAATTAAATACAGATCTGAAAATAATTTTGTTCTTTGGATTATCAAAATTATATAAAATGTTAAAACTGATTGCTAGAACGTCAGAATATTCTGCAGCATTGCTTATTATACTTGAAATTCCTATTATTATTTTGCTGGTGTAATAAAATTATTTTCATATTCGTATATAAATTCGTGTCAAATATTAAATTTGAATTACTTATTTAATCATTTTTATACGTCGCCACTGCTCGATTTGTCGTTAATTTAATTTAAGCAATAAAGTTAAACAAGCTAACTTAAGAAAATGTATTAAATTCGACTCAAATTTACTTTATTATTTACTACGTGCATACGTTAATATTATTTATTTTTGTGAAACTAATCACCGAAGGATTGATTTGCATTTTGACATATAGAAGATAAATATAACAAAAGGTTATTTAACTTAAGGGTTCGGATTACTATGCTTCTTTATTATATCTAACAGTGTAGCTAAATTTTTAGATCACTGCAAAAATTTATGCCCGATTTATTATTCAAAATTCAAACAACTGCAATTTTATTAAGAATAAATGAAATTTAAATTTAAAAAAAAAAAGAGTTTTAAAGTTTGAAGTCTCTACTTTTTTTTGTTACTATTTTTTAAATTTATGTGAATTTTTTTAATTTTTGTAATTTTTACATATAGAAAACTATGAGTTAAACAAAACGGGAAATTTTTTCTTCACTTTGTGGACCTGTCACATGTCCAAAAGAAATTTGCAAAAATTTTTGAATTTCTAATGTAAAAGCTTAAAGTTTTTCCTATAAAATCGTTTTTAAAAAAATGTCCCTACGATTTTTTGTTACTGAGTTGTTGCGAATTAAATAAGAGGAATATTTTGACTTTGATTGCTCCGTCAAAACCGTTACAGTTTAAAAAAAAACAAATTCTTGAATTCTCTCATCAAATGGAGTATGACTTAGATTTTATTTTATTTTTAACAAAAACTGCAATTGTTTGAACTTTGAATAATAAATCGAGCACTGAGAATTTTTGCACTGATCTAATACTTCAATAAAACCATCTTTTCTGTATACATGTTACGCGATGATCGACGTTCTTTCGCCGCGTCCAAGGAACTCGCGCGGATGTACTCGACCGAAAATGGGACTGCCGAGTAAACAACATCGTAATAAACGAGTGGAATGTCCCGGAGCGAACGAAGAAAGATAGTCCATCGCCGGTCTCGTTCCCTTTCATTTAACTCGCAGTCCTTCGACACCGCGGTCTCAAGATGCCCCCAGGTCGTGAGAAAGATTCTTCGGATCGTTTTCATCCAGCTACGAGGAAGGCAAGTACAGTCCTCCGCGAGGACTGTATGTTTCTATCTCTTTCTTTCTCCCTCCCTGTCTCTATTCTCTCTCCGCCCCACCCTCGTATCGGCGACGATTTTTTCTAGCTTTCAAAACCGGCTCCGACCGCGGCGCGAGGACAATGGTCTTCACCATCGTGCGACCGGGCGTTCCACGCGAAAACGCTCCCATCATTCACGATCAAACAGCAGTAACCGCGCGCGCAGTTTCTTCGTTCCTTGAGGATCACTTTGCGCGAACTACTTTCGCGAGAAAATCCTCTTCGCAGGCGAAGACGTTTTTATCACGAAACCTCCATCTCGAGGAATTTATTGCCATTGATTCACCAGCTTGACTGTGACTTCCGTAAACAGATACGACGAGATGTCGTAATTAACCCTTTCAGCTTTGAGTCGTATCTTAATATCGGTATACACGTTTTAGTCATGAAGATAATTCTATTACAAGTTTACGTCAAAAGTGCTCGAGCGAGTTATACTCACGTTTGCGGTCTCCGGAACCGCGCACTTGCGAAAATATATAGTAAGTCGTATATCGCGTAATGCGCGAACGTGAAGAGAATGATTTATCCAGCAGATCCGACATATTTAAATTCGTTAAAACTGGTATGCTTGGAAGTTATGAATGCGATTTAGCGGTCGAGAGAGAGAGAGAGAGAGAGAGATTTTCAGTCCCGCCCAATATTTCTGGCACGCGTTCACCACTGAATCGTGCCAATTCTCGACTTTATTTTCGTCCCGATACGATATAAATACATGTGGGGCGATCAATATACACGATTTTGAGAAATAAGAAAACGTCATGTTTATAAAAGAATTGGCAGAATCCTCTTAACACGACTTTCATTTTCACACACAATTCTCAAATGCTGCACACAGAAAAATATTATTTAAAAAAATCATTTAAATTAAAAATTTAATCATTTCGTTGCTAAGAAAAATGATTATTCAATTTCCTTTCTTTCTTTTAAATAATATTTATCTTTAACAGAAAATATTTTCTTGATAATTATTTTTAAATTATTTTTAAATTATTTTTAAATTATTTTTAAATTATTTTTAAATTATTTATTACAAATTTTAGAAAACTCATTATTTAAGTATAAAACAAGAAGAAATTTTCTTTTAAAATTGAACCAAGAAACGACTTCATATAATAAGCAAATCGAATTTGTTTTAATTTAATAATCTTGATTCAAGTATTAAACTTACTAGGATTTTCAGAATATATTTTGAATAAATTTTACGCACTTGTAAGAAACTTATAATTGATTTGCGAATATATGAACTTTTAAAATACTTGAAAGCAATTATTATTTACTACAGATGTATTTTTTCTGTATGGCGAATAATAATATTTATTGTCAAATTAATTTGTGATATTACTACTCTAGTTCGATTAAGAATTGAGTTTCTAGACTGAAAATTAAATTCGACATGTAGTTTGCAGGATTGGGCACCTATGTAAATAAATTCACATCGAATTATTTAAAGCCCTAAAGATCCAGCTTAGTCCTTTAAGGCTTTCATTTCCTAGTTATGTATTCACATTATGGTCTTAAAAGATATTTCGTTTAATATTGTATAATATTCGTCTTTCCTACTTGCTCAATAGTGTTGCCTTTTTTTTTTATCATCATCATCATCATCGATTTATCGAGTATTACTTATCGAGTTTTATCATATCGCAGAAATGTGACCTGGAAGTTAAAAAAAATCGATGCTGTGAATTTTCTGATCTATACGTGTGTTTACATTTCGTCAGCACCATTATAGTTTTGAAGCTTCTCGATGAACATAAAACTCGCTTATCATTGAGTTAATTTGCAAAACGTTTTCTTTCAGCCTTGACTTCTATACAACACTATTACACTGCTGCGATCAAGTGTTGCATTTCGCAACACCGTAAACGAAACAAGTGGTGGACTTCTTTTTGTCACGCATTATTCATTGGTATTCAAACATTATACTTGCATTACAAGTACACACCAAGAGTAAAACAGTGATAACCGACAAAAAGATAGACTTTTAAGATGAATACAATTTGCATCGCCTTTCCTTTGATTGGAACGATATAACCGTGAGAACTTGGCGTTCCGCTCAATGTAGCACAGAAAATGCGAGAGGCTCGGCGTGTCGGGCTTTCCTCGTGGCGAGTTTCTCCAACTTCGGGGAAGGAAAGTGTGAAAATGCCAGCCCCAGCTTCCCTTTCCCCGCAATCTTCTCCGTTCCTCCCGTGTGCCAGCGTTGGCGTGCCGCGGCATTGACGAACTTAAAAGTTCCGCAACGGAAATCTCGCTCGGACGGAACTTTCCTATTAACTCTTCTCTCGCGAAATAAGAGGAAATTCTCTCGGGATACTTCATGGCGAGAACGATTAACGCCACCGCGAAGAGGAAGAGAGGAATGGCGAATATACAGAATATTGTTTATGCCTTCTACATTATTCGCAATCACCGACGTTATTAGTCGCGGTTGTACCAAGTGAAAAAAGCTGTGGTTAATTCTCGATTTGTCATAGAAATAATAAAGAGAAATGGAAGATCTCGAAATTGAACTGGATTCTCAACTAAATGGATTCGCAACTAAAGCCGCAGTCCTAGGCGATTTTTTTTTAGTTATGATATTCTAATAGACGATTCAACGATTGCGTTAAAATTCAACAAGAGAATTTCTAGTATACGAAGATTAAAAATAAAGAAAAATAGAAGCTGCCTGGATATCGAACTGCTAGGTTCTTACGCAACCAAAGCCGTAAGCGATTTTTTTTTTTTTGGTTATAGTAGATTCTTAGTTACAGAAGATCCTTCGAGATGGGAACACAGGATAGGAGAGACTTATATTCAACGATTCCGTTAAAATTCGACGAGGGAATTCCTAGTACATATGAAGGTTTAAGATAAAGAGAAATGAATCTCGATGATGAATTACTAGATTCTTACGTCGCAGTCGTAAGCGATTTTCAGTTATGATACATTAGTTGCAGTAGATTCTTGGGGCGCAAGATAGACGACGCTTATTTGACGATTGCGCTAAAATTCAACAGGGGAATTCCTTGTATAAAGTTTAAAATAAAGAGAAATGGAATAACCCGATGTTGAACTGCTAGGTTCTTAAGCAACCAAAGCCGCAATCGCAAGCAATTTTTTTTTTTTTTAATTATGACAGATTATTAGTTACAGTAGAGTCTTCAAGATGGAAACGCGGGATAGTCTTATTCGATGATTGCGTTAAAATTCAACAGAAGAGATTCCTCGTATATATGAAGATTTAAAAGCGTCTACGTCTGATATCCAGAAACAAAACAAAACTACCCCGGCGCTGTAATAATAAGGTATACACATGTATAAAATATGGAAAGCGAGCAGATGACGGTTTCCGAACGCACGCCCACTACCCGAGGCGAATATTACTTTTCACTTGGGTGGATTCGATATTACAGGTATAGAACAGAACAATCGAGAGAGTCTGCGAAAACGGCGGCAGCCCCCTCGCTACGAGTCGCGGCCTCGGCGGTTGTTAGATCGAGGGTAGAGAATAGTATAGAGAGCGGTTATGGTAGTAGAGACCGTTCGTGGTATCAATATTTTAAGGGTGCACGTTCCTCCATCGATCGCATTTTCTGCATAATTAATCGCCACTCCACCCCCGGCACGTCGACTCTCACCGTGCACACCGCACACGTGTACACGCCACACGGATACATGTATATGCACCACCACCGCGACCACTATTACTGCCACCCTCTACCTTGCCTTCTTTCTCTCCCTTGGCCGCGCGTATCAGGCCGAATGGCGAATCTCGGGGATCGAATCCGCGCCACGACTGCAAGTTAAGTAGATTTCGATCGAATCCACAGCACCAGAAGGTACCACCGAGATGAAGGGCGGGGAGGAGAAAAGAATTTCGAATGTTTGTTCTTTTGCAAAGGACCCGCGGGAACGCGTCGGTCGGTAAACCAAACACAGCCCGGAGAAAGAAGCTTCGGGAGAATTGAGAAATAAAGATATTTTCTCATCTCGTTTGCCAGAAAACTCGGATACTATTTCGTTACGAATGCATGACTTATCGCTTCGGAATAATAAAGTTCGAAAAAGCAGATAGCCCGTCCCAGTTTCTTACCTCGAAAAGCGAGACGGCTTATTCTGTACCGAGATTGCTTCGGCGGTTATAATAAAGGTCAGTCCTCTCGACTGACGAGACCGATCCTTTACTGAAATCTGCCTTATAAATCTAAATTCACCTAAATAAGATCATCGTCCAGGGCGGTGTATCGTTAACTTAAATCTCGAGCCATAATCTGCCGAAGTTAATCTTTCGAAATGAGGCTTTCGCGCAGAAAATTAAGATGTGGCATTCGTTTTCATTTTCATTATGCAATTATTTTTAAATTATAGCCAAATATCACGCGATTTTACCTTAATATCATAGATCTGTGTTAGAGAAAATTTTGTAAAATATATAATTAATTTAATCCCGCAGGGAGCAGGAAAAAGATGTAAGTTGAACTAATAGTGTTTCTCACTGGCAAAGCTGGTGCGCACTCAGTGCACTTTAAAGCTGTTCTACATAAATCGTAAAGATGTACGTTTAATAAAAATATAGAAACGAATTAAATCGCGAAATCCTCAAAAGATTTTATTATGGTATTTGATAAAATATACATTGGGTACTTTATTAATTGAGACACTTTTACATTCAGATTAAGTTAGTATACAACAGCTTTAATGTGCACTGAGTGCTAGTTTTGCCAGAAAGTCCGATTTTTCATTTTCTGGTTAACTTGTGGTTTAGACTTAATCTCACTAAACATGATGATAATGTAAAAATTCTCTAACTATGTTTAATCTAAATTGATAATAATGTAATGACTTCAAAAGTTACTCAACTACTATTAGTTTAGTAATTAACAAAAGTAGCTAACAAAAATACAATTTGTATATTGCCAGATTAAATCTAATCATAAATTAATCGGAAAATAAAAAGCCGAGTAAATCGAATTTAAGGATTTTCCTGTTAATTTTGTTCCTGCGATAAAGTCTGTCTTTTTCTCTGCCCACATCAATGCATTAAAGAAGACGTGGCTTTGAAGAAAATCAAATATTTGATATCTAATATAGGAAGAAAATATGGAGAGAGAGAGAGAGAGAGAGAGAGAGAGAGAGAGAGAGAGAGAGAGATTATAAGACCAACATATGGAAGTGGCTTCAAGTTGCTGCGATAAACGAGATGGAAAAAGCTAACCAAAGTTCAATATTTAAATCCGGATTATCCACAAAGGATAAATTCTGAAGACACAGAGTATGAGCGATGGTATCCCTTCCCATCATAATCATTAAGCCGGATTTTAAACACTAACTAAAGCTCGAGCTTCCCTCCTCTTTCTTTATACCTTCACAAGACAATAATAATAAACTCACGAGTATTCCGCCATTTTACAAAAATACAAATCTCGTTATCTCGAGATAAGATGAAATAAATAATTTCAGCTGTACTCGGGCTATAATTAATTATGGTAGTCATGATTTTATTTAAGTTGATAGATTCCAGCACGAAAAATTAAATACATGCACTACCTAAATATTTGATTCCGTTTCCTTTCAAAAATTTAAATCGAGACGCGTAATTATATAAATTTTTGCCGACGTAAATAGATAATAAAATGCACGTTCTTGAAACATGAACCTTTCTACGTCGCAAACGTCGTAAAAAGTATCCCCAAGCTAGACTATATGTAACCGTACATGCAACAGTGGAAACTATAATTACGCGAGAAAGAGGAAAAAAAAGGCCGATCGAGAGGGTTTCGCGAGGGAGGTAGGCGCGAGAAATGCACGATAAGAAAGAGAAAGCAAATCGAGGGCAAAGGTGGCTGGATAAAGAGAACGACTAGAAGGGGGAGGCGATTGTAAGAAGAGGGAAACGGGGAGAGGAGAAAACGTTTAGAGGGAACAAGTATATATTGGAAAGAGCGAAACCGGCAAGAATGGCAAACTACTGTGGGACCATGCATCTGTCCTAGCATATTTGATATTCCTCCTCTTTTCACCCTCCCACAGTTCTTCCATCCGAGTTCCCTCCTTCTTCTCTTCCACCATTGTTCTCTTGCATCCATATCCAAGGCTTTAAGTTCGTGTCACGCAGAAATCCTCCTCGCCGAATCGAGCGTAGCACGAGGCGCAAAAATCCACGGTGGAAAAAGTATTGGAGGCGACAGATAATCACTTTGAATCATCCTAAGTGTCTCTACTTCCACCACAGCGAAAACAATAAATTTTGCTTTTATGCTTTTCGTTTACCAGTCAGAGACCGTTGCGTTATATAATTTTCCATCGCTTGTCAGAGAATATCTAACGGGTGTAATGTTCAGTCGTGACACGACACACAACAGATGCGTGAAATTATGTAATTGTCGTATGCGCGCGGAGGAAATAATACTATAGAACAGGGCGATGACGATTATATGTTATTATGAATATGCCGGTCACGATTTAGAGACACGGCTCGCCGCCTTCGTTTACTTTGTTTCTTTTTAAACGAAATTAATGCATTTCTTTTATGTCCATTTTTACGGAAATTTCTAAAATTTCTTTAATCTCGGTTTAATTTATTCTTTACCCTTTTTTACTTCTTAGAACTAGAAAAAGATGAAAAATAAGATTAAATCAAGATTAAAGTTAATTTACATTAGTAGAAACGGATATTATCTGAGTGAAATGCACAATGTTGTAATAATGCGGAATTACTACGTCGTTGTGTTGGGTCGTTTCAGCGAGTGGCAAATTTTCATTCGCTACCTATTGCTGCGAGTCTTACCGCTGAAGTAATTTACTTACTACCAAAGGACGTGGCTTGCGAGTGACACGCTCGACCCAAGCAAGGATTCAGGCCGCTTGAAAATTTATGAGAGGATATTTCAGGAAATCGTGAGTACGCCACTGCTGCTTTCTTTGTGCAGCTTCGGCGTCGGGCGTCGGCGATGTCGTAGAGGAAAAAAAAAAAGAAAAAAAAGGCGACCCGATAAAAAGTCGGCCTACCCATGGATAGATCACGTTTCCCACGCCGCGACGCAGACACGGTTGCAAATCACGTGATCTCGCTATTGCACATCATAAATTAAACGCGCAGGTGGAGGACGCGCGTTACGTGTAGGAAGAATACAATGTAATTTAGAGTTACATCAAGCGCAGCGGGCGTACAACGATCGATTCACGAGACAATGAAAAATGCCGATTCCAGCGAATGTAAATTATTAACTGACTTGCTACCAGGATATTCCTGCGATCAGAGGGAACTCTTGCTTCAAGTGGAACTCCTAATTACTAACCGCTACGCTGCATCGCAGTGTTTCGTCTTGTAAACGCACCTCGTGGGTGGTGAATGTGGCGATGTAATGTAATTAGCTGGACGAGCGATCGCGTGGGAGGCAAGATTAGCAAGACGAGGCGTGATGTACTCATTAGATCATAAATTCATTTATTAAGCTTCTTCTATTCAACTGGAACGATTACTTATGCATCCCCGACCCGGTTGGTTTGAGCCGGTAATGATGAAGGTGATGAAAATCAGATTTTTTTTCAATTACTGTAACTTTTATATCTTTCATACTTTTCCTTAGGTAGATATTAGTTCATACAGCAATGTTATTGCTGAATGTAATAAAAGAGTTTAATGAGGACGTGCAACCATTACTATCTGCGTTAATGAGCGTCGCAATTAGAGACAATATAAGTGGAGGATGACCTGAAACTGTATAACCAGTATGACTCGCTCAACTGTAGACGAAGGATATAATATTTGTGTCCTTTAAAATCGCTTCTATTCGTTTCAGAATTACTTATTGCATCACGTTATTTTAACATTGTCTCGTCAATGCAAACGCGACATAAAGCTTGTGCCTTAAATCGGAAATATTTTGGACAAAATAATACGAACAAAATATTTTATTTATTTATAGTCGTTTAGTTTAAGAAGGATATACTGTTAAATTCGTAATATATCTAATTTAAATTAGTTATTTTTAATCTTTCGTCGACAACATGGAATTTTAACTTTTCCATCAACAATAGATAGACATCTTCAAAAAACAAAGCAAAATTTTTATTATTGTTCCGGATTATATAAAACTCTAAAAAATTCTATTATATTTTAACAAGTTTTATCATAAAAGTTAGATTGTATATTTTATTTATTTTTTTACAGATTTAAATTTATCTGTCAAAAACCTAAACAATCAAAATGTCGATGATGCCATTAAGAATCATGTTACCGACAGAAAGTTAAATATTTTTATAAATCGCCACTGCCAACTCAATATGTTGTTAATTTAACTAAAACAAAAGCGCTAAACAATTTAACTCAAGAAAATGTATTAAATTTAAATTAAATTTAAATTGATTGTTTAATAATTGCATATGTTAATATGGACGTTGTTTACTGTTGAACTTTATAAAAATGAATTGATTCACATTTTGATACACGTGTGCAAGTTAAAAATATGTTATATATAATCTTGACATATTAAGTTGTTTTTACTTCTTTGATATCTAACAAAGTAACTTATTAATTGCGTAATTTTTAATCATTGCGGAATTTTTTAAAGTTCTACCAAGAGAAACATTCTTGAGAGGTATGCTAAAATGTTCTTTTTTTTCTGCAAACTTAAAAATAGTTTTTCACTTGTTTCTTACAAAATGACAACTTGCACTGAGAAAAAAATGTTTTGTGCTTGTAACTATAATTACATGTCATTATAATTATGTTATTACTGCTATAACAGTAACTATATACATAGTTCTAGCAATAAATGTACATAATTGGTAATTTAAAATGATTATAATTATAAGTGTTACAATCATAAAATAGTTGAATTAACATAAAAATGATTTAAGTGACTATAATTTTAGTTCATATTTTGGGACAACCATATTTTTTATGTCCTAAAATATTAATATAGTCAAACCAAACATTTTTCTCTCAGTGTGGAAGTGAAATGCAAGAAAATTTTAAATTCTATTTGTTCATTGAAACCGACAGGTTGATGTAACATTGAACGTCGCGAATCACCGGCACAAACGAAGAGGTTCTCGGCGATACGACCGTGACGATGCTCCCCATGTTGCAGGCACCGAGTCACACACATCACCCTTAATAATTCAACAGCTCTATCTTCCACCGTGAACTATTCTCGCTCAAGCCCCTCTGAGAAGAGGAATACTCGTCAGGGGATCGTGAAAGTCTTAGTAAAGTACACAGTAAGAAGGAAAACGAGCGAGTTCATTGACGGAAGATTGCGCGTAAATGGTGGTCCGCAATGCGGAACCGTTGATGCATGATTTCGTCCTTTGGCCCTTACTATTTCATTCGGTGTACTAAATTACGAATATTCATACTAGACTACGACTAAATTAAACCCGAGATCTCACGTAGATATTTGAACATTTAATGTTATACCTGTACACGAAAAGAATGTTATACCTGTACAAGAAAGAACGATTTTACTGAAATATATATAAAAAATTAAACTACTACATATAAGTTTGAAAATAATTTTATTGGACTATCAAAATAATTATGTAAAACGTTCCGATTGTTAAAATGTCAAAACTTTTTGCAGCATTGCTCATTATATTTAAGTTTCCTGTATAATTATTATTTTGATGATCCAACCAAATTATCTTTAAATCTGTATTAAACTCAAAAATAAAACATTTTGTATTTATGTTAGAAACGGTCAAATCCTTATTAAACTTTCGTGTTGAATTTTTTAACATATTCAAGTGTTAATTTAACATAATGTGATCATGTTATTTAAATAATTTATGTTAAATTAATATTCAATATTTTTTAGTGTGAAAATACCTTATGAAATGAAAATAATATAAAAATGTTTTTAAACGTACTTTTAAGATAAATTAATAAAATATGTGTTAATTTTATTGATAAAAATATTTCTACGATTTGTTCACAAACTGTGTCAGTATTACTTTTTTGTTTATCGTCTTAAACAATATAATATTTTTGGTATCTTTTAACATATTTATCTTGTATTAAATTAGTATATAAATTAGTATATAAATTTGAGTAGAGAGACTAATACATTTTGGAAAATGTGTTAAATTTAAAATGAATTTTCTAACAGTGTAGATACTTTAGCAAATTTTGTTCTTTTCATATACAAATATAATATATATTAAAAACAAAAATGAAATATCATGACCAAGTAATCGGAGATGATCTGCGCTGTCTGAATATAAATCAGAGATATTAAAATAATTTTCCATCATAAAAAATAGACAAATTTTATGAGTTATTTTATGAATATTTTAAAAGTTAACCAAGTATTAGATTAAAATATATGCACGAAATATCTTTTTCTCTCGCAGACTCGGATCGATAACAAAGAAAAAAGAAAAAGACAAGAAAAGAAGAAAAGAGAAATGATAGGAAGGGAAAAAGAATTATTACAAGAAGTCAGGGATACTTTTCTGATACCCTACCGGACCATTCAAGTGCGATCTACCTACGAAAAGAGGGATTGGGGAATTTAACCCTTCGTTGAGTGGATCCATTTCCAGCGAAGAATTCCACTCGATTCGCTTGTTCCGTAATCGATTCATTTTTAATTCAGGACTAATCGCTCTCTCAGGACTTTACGATTTAATTTACAGACATCGTAGGTAAAAGAGTTTCTCAACTCACGTTACATAATTCTTTACAATTCGCGTTTGTCGTTAATATGTAATCTCTTACAATTAATGTAAGCCTGGCCTAACTCTGCCTTTCTCTATCCGAAGTAAATACAATGAATACGGCGGAATCATCTTTCGGTATCCCATCATATGTTTCCCAATTACAGCGTTCGCCTTTTGTTCTCACGAGTACAGTGCCCGTTTCCTTGTTGAATTGAAATGCACCAGCGTACATGATTATATCGACTACAACATCCATATTAACGTATGCATTTAGTCGAATCGCGAATATTACAAAGTACGATACATAGAGAACGGCGTACTCGAAATTCTATATTTAAAGACTATTCTATATGTAAAGTTAGAAGAGTAAACGGCATTAAAATAACTGGAGGATACAAAGCATCTCCATATGCGTGCGTACTGGCAACCTCATTCCCATCCATTATCATTAACTTTGGCATTTCGATAAAATGGGGAATCGAGCTATCGGGGACACCGTAGCGCTTGTTATATATTCACAGATCGGTTCTGTTATATATTCAGTTATGTAATTCTATGTGACATGACAAGATAGTACCATCTGATTAAACACTTGGTTAACGTTTTTCAAGCCTAAACGTTGCGAATAAAGAAAGTTCTAGAACTAAAATAAAAGTATATCCATAAAATAATTACCTACTTTGACTTACTAATTATTATTTTATCTTTAATTTATTTTTAGTATCAGTAATAGATGTGTGTATATACTTATAATATTCGCGACATCGTGATTATTTTAATGAAATGCTATGAAAGAGAAGCGCAAGTTTCGCTATATAACTTCTTATCTGTACTTGTCCCTCGCTGCGAGATAAAATAATTTACATTCAAGAGAGGTAGCCTTTGAAATAAAGGTGTTTAATGAACGTCATTTAGGGAGGCAAGTTTTTTTCGAAAATATTACCACACGAGACACAGTGTTACTTCATGGTGCTATTCCACTAATACTACCGACTCGGTTTATCTAAAAGCAAAGACAAATCTGGATCAGATATAGTTACAGGAGTTGACCATTTAATTACTTCTTTGGAGTAACATAACACGCGATCACGCAAGCCACGTTTACGAACAAGCTTTGATTATTGACAAAACGAAGCGGCGTAAGTCAATGTTCGTGGAAAAACTTTAAGAGCAAATTCGATTGGACGCATTAGTGCGTCGTACTGATATTATTAAGGCCATCGTACAGATTTAAACCGGAATAATTGTGATGCTAAAATGTTACACGGATGTTGAGGTATAATCCAAATATTTTTGGATTATACTCGTAATGTTAGCTATAATTTTAGAAAGCTAATAATCTCTTAATATAGTTAATCCGATAAAATAAACCACTAAGCATGCTCCAGCTATTGAATAGTTAATTAAAACCCAGCAAATATATAACAAGATATAGATTTAAAAACGTCTCATTGCAATCTTCATAACGCCGAATCAATTTGAGTGTAAAAGTAAAATGCAACTTTTTCAATTTAATCGGTTATGTTCATAATAAACACATATCTTTATAATTTATGTACAACGACTTTAATATGCATCAGTGCGCACTGAGTGCATCCGATCGAATTCGCTATAACAGGCACGCGTGTTCGAAAATTTATATAAAATTTCACGGCGCGTTGATGAAGATATGAACGGTGCTCGAGCATCTAATCCGAAGCGTATAATCCTAAGAATTTGGACCGCTTTAGACGCCTATCGCGGCATCACTTTGGTTTCTGTGCCAAGATTGCACGGAACAATGAGTGCCGTACTCCGAAGAATCTTCTGGCACGGCGTGCTACCGCAGCTGCTACTCTAACTTGTGAATTGAATAGTATCCATTGATATTAAGTCAGTGAAGTTGTTACAGGGATATTATATTATCAGCTTTTGACTGGAATTCTAACGCAGATGGGATTACAGAAATGTACACGATTCTATTACTAAATTTATGAATAAAGTATCAAGTTACAGGGTTTGTCACGTTTCAAGAAAGTGTTCTCGTTGATCACGATCGATGCAGCTGTGTCGAAAGATGCGTTGCGACGGACTATCGCTCTCCTTTCTTTCGGATCGCATCGCGTGCGTTGAGAACGACGTGAATGAGAATCCGGTGCAAGAAGAGGTGAAAGCAAAAGTTTCATGCGTACTAAAAATGAGAGGAGGATAAGTTCCCAAACGGGTCACTCAGTGCCAAGTTCAAGGTCATATAACATATCAGAACAAGCTTCCACACCGCATTTGTATCCTGGTTAGGCCTGTGACATCCACAAATTGGCCGTGACATTGAACGCTCTACATGGTTTAGTGAAATTCGAGAAATACAAACAATATTTAGGGAATCTCAGATTTTTCGATAAACTCATTCTACGTGAAACAAAACTTGTAACTTTCACTCTTGTTGCTTAATAATTATTTAATTATTTACTGTTTTACAATTCATCTTTTTGATTGACTAAAAAATATTCTAATTAAACTAACAAAAAAAAAAGAATACAAGAAAAATAATATTTTAAGGAGACCAAATAGAATTTCTAATTATGATAAAACCAGAAAGTTTCATTAGTTTGGCCTCATTAAAATGCCATTCTTGTTGGACCACTTGTTGGTTCAATTAGAACATTCTTTTCTAGTCAATGAAAAGAATTAAGTTCAGAAGAAATAAATGATATGATATAAAAAAAGTGTCAATATATTGAGGCAACAAAATTAATTCTGAAATTACAACGCACTGTTTTAATAACAAGACTTAATTTTAATATGTAGATCTAACTTTTTGTACTGATGGCTCAAAACTAGAATTAGAACATATACTTTTCAGATAATAAAACTGTGTAGGAGAGAGTTGTCGAATAAACTAGTCGCCTAAATCGTAATTCATCAATATTTTATATTATTAGAAAGATTAGGCAGATTTCATAGAATAAATCAAAGAATGATAATGCCTGTGAGAGCCGAACATTGGATATCTGCATGTAATGAATTTATTTAATTAATACATAATGTACAATAGAGGTTTCGATTCTATTGCGGATCCTTCTCGATATCGCAATAAGAAACAATTACATCGTTGCATTAAAGGGGAATTCTGCTCTAGAAGCTATTTAAAGCTATTTTCAGGAATTTTTTCTGAAAAATTTATAAGGTCTATTCAAATCAGAATTGTTCCTACATATTAGTACATATTTCAAATATCTTTTAGAATTTTTTTATCGTAATTTTCCAAGAAATAAGCCTTATAACAGTTTATGTAAGATTATGAAAAAATTACAGTGATCATGATTTCTCAAAATCTATTTGACCAATCGCCCAAATTTTACGCACAGTTCTTGTCTGAATCATGATAAAATGTTTATTTTTATTTATTTTAGCACTTTAAAGAAAAAAATTTGAAAAAAATTCGAAAAAAATCAGGAAGTAATTTTCAAAATGACGCCATTTTTTTTCTAATATTTTTTTTTATCATGGGTCAAACGATAGTCAAATTCATATGCTTTAAGAATTTCTTTGATTCTTTTATTTCAGACGAGCAGAACAGCCGCAATCATGGTCGTGTAGCGCCTTATCTTTGTCATGATGTAACATAAATTGTTATATAAGGCTTATATCTTGGAAAATTACAATTAAAAAATTCTAAAAGATACTTGTAATATGTAGGAAAAATAGACCTGATTTAAATAGACTTTACGAATTTTTCGAAAAAAATTCGTGAAAATAGCCTAAAAATCAAACTTCTAAACTAGAATTCTCTATTAAAGAATATAGGAACCACACCGATTGGAACACATTCAGTTATTATTGCATATAGATTTGATATCTTACATGAATTCGACTGGGAAAACATAAATATTTTAGATGAGGAGAAATGTTTGCATAAAAGATTAATATCTGAAATGATTTTCATAAAGAAACAAATTAATGGGCTAAACATTAAAAATGAAACGGAATCTCTTGATTCAGTTTATTAGAATTTATTTACAAAAACTTTCCTCTCCTTATCAGCTTTATTAATATTATATATTAATATTTTGTTTAGTTTGTGATCGCGCTGGTTATATGAGAGCGAAATTAGAACTGACACGTTCTCTGAGTGACATGTCTTGGCATTTCATTATGTAAGTTTAATTTATCAGTCATTATTTTTTTTATTATATCTGTTTAATTCGGTTTATAATTTGATACAGTTAACTTGGAAATTATAATGAAAATACGCTTAGACTTTATAATTTTCGACTACAATACAAGACACGATCACATATCGCTTAATTCGTTTTTAACTTTAATTTTTAAGTTATGACTTATTAACTTTTTTAATTATATTGTTATTGCGACATTGAGAAGGATCCACAATAAAATCAAATTGTCTATTAATTTGTCTATTAATTGTCTATTAATCTAATTGTGCATTACGTATTAATTAACTTATTACATGCATATTCAGGCATCTTACAGGCATCTTATTCATTCTTTGTTTTATATTATTAGTTAATATAAGTAATAATAATATGTTAGTAACAATAATATGAAATACATAAGAAATGAATAATATACAAAAATATAATAGCCTCTACGTCTTGTTTTATGGATATTGGGGGCGTTTTAAAAAATCAGATATTAATTTTTAACATTTGATATTAATTTTTAATTAATTTATGTAGCTGATAACAAGACGATCATCCAATTTTATTATAAATCATTGTATTTTTATTCTATAAAAGAAGATTTATTGTAAAATATTTTACATTCACTGTATATACATATTTGTAACCATTGTAAAGATTAAATCAATATTTTTAATACAAAATTCAAGTTTTCTAAAACTCGATCACAAAACTGATAAATGACAATAATAAAACTATAATTTATAATGGATATCAATATAAATGTCAAGTGCAAAAATATATTTAATTTAATTTTGGTGTTATTTGTCTTTTCATTAATGTTATTTAATAATTATAGAATATTTGATTTTCTTCAATAAATTATTAAAATTAGATATTAATTAATTATAAGGTATTAGTTAACAATTTCTTTTATTAATCTTATACTTTTAATTTTTTTTCATTCATAAATTCGATATCTTCAAAAAAAATACGATAAAAATATCTATAGGCGATCGATTACCTAAATCTTTTGCAGCATATTACAAAGACTTATAATTTGACTTATAATTAATTTGATGGAAAGTTAAACATGTAATAATAAACGGCCAAAATGTCTCAAGCTACAATTTCTAATTCTTTCATCTGCATACAAAACACTGCCAAATGGAAAATATAATAAAAAATAGGTCAAGTGATTGCATCGGCAACTCTCCCCTAAACACAAATATTCTGTGTTGGTTCAATATTGGCACTTTTTATATCAAACAATTTTTTTCCGATATATAACTAAAAATTAATTACTCTGTTATATTCACTCAATTATTATTTTGTTTAAAACACTTGGATTTGATAATGCGTAAAAATGATAATAGCCGAGAATATGTTTGCAAAAATTATTCAAGACGAAACGTTTCCATTTATCTCAGTCTGAAACACAACATAGTCAGACGATCACTAGTGTCGGAAGCCTTTTAATTGAACCATGTCGCAATGATAACAGAAGCGATAAAGTCTCTTCTGACAACCTTCATAGAAATACAACAAGTTTTCAATATGTATACTGAATACTATCGATCCGTGATTCGACTTTATATCGGCATTCAACAATTATTTTAAAAAACGAAAATTATACTCAATTAAAGCGACACGTACATATTAATTCGATCACTGAGAGAAAGGACTTTGTTAATTTAGTAAGCCACCAGTACCTTTAACCGGTAAATATGTGAGAACAAATTTTGTTGTTGTGTTTGCTGTTAGTTGTGTGTCTGCTCCTATACCAATTATTAATAACAGAAGCAAACTATATAGAATCTAACTTATCTCTTGGATAGAACTTTAGGCTCGTTTACATAGAATTCGTAGATGATCGTGGAGTCTTCTTAAGTCGTAGAAAATCGATCAGCAAAATCAAATGTAGGGAGAATACTTGACTAGAATTGGTCAATTTCTTACGATTGGGATCTGCGATCGTCTACAACTTATATGTGTATATATATATATATATA
>NW_017259368.1:240333-241958 GCF_001594045.1 Atta colombica
TTTTTTAACAAATATCACATTTCCCTTGTTCCTATAACAAAATCATTTCTCTCAGTGATGAGAAAAATTGCTTCCAGCCTTCCGCAGACTGACATTATGTCTGACGTGGCAAATTGGCCTATCAATTCGAATTAAGTTTAAAAGACACTCGTCGACTTTTTTACGATCACGCCCATTAACCGCGATTTGCACGTGGCTCTCGTCTGACAGGCAGTTCTCAGAAGATACCTTAAGCAACAGCACCTGGCATGCAGACGATTCGACCCGTGTAGTCTACTCGCCGTGAACTCGTTACGTAAAACGACGACGCGAGTTGCGAGGCTTGAACGTTTAGTTACAAGAGATAGGGACGAGAGTGCGCTTAGGCGTTTGATGCTCGATCTTCCTCGAGATTCTCGGGTTCTCTTACCCGCCCGAATAGTTAACTGCTTACGTAATTCGCTTTAAGGCGATATACATCTCCGGTTTCTCACAACGCGAACATGCCTCTCTTACGATCGCGCCGCGTTTTTACGACGACGAGAAATGGAGAAATAACGGGGTGATAATGAGGGAAATAAGGATAATGAATAGTATTTATTCACTCACGGTAGGAGTAACAAATTGGGGATCGCGAAACAACCGTGAATCGATACCAATTTCTTCGCGCAGCACCTTCAACATTGTAGTCATTACTTAGGATCGTAAATCACTTTTGCCAGGCGACGAGGTTTAATAGCGTACTCCCACACAAGCGTATTAATCCAACGGACACACGCATGAAATCGCACACGTCGCTTTCATTCCTCCCAGCTAATCTCTAACATGACGGTGATATTTTTTTTCAAAGCAACATGTCATCAGTATTATCTGTACGCTCTGTAAAATTATTCACGCTTGTAAAACAACATCTGCCAATACATCAAACTAATCCTTCTCAATTCATACTTGAGTCATTTCTTGCTTGCCTTTACGTCATGATTAACGAGATGTAGAATCAGTAGCTTATTCAACAACGGCTTTGATAAATATTTATGGAGAGGAGAGGGAGAAGGAGAGAGAGAGAGAGAGAGAGAGAGAGAGAGAAAGAGAGGGGGGGGGAGAGAGACACTCGAAGTCGACTTTCGTATCGACGGATAAAAACTCGTGAAAGGGATGGGATTTGAACGAGCTGAATCGGCATAGATTGAGGACGCAGACGGCCGTACGCAGGGTTTTAAAACATCGCGATTGAAAGTGGAAATTGAAGTGGTGCGACGTAATTAAAGCGGTGTTCCCGCGGCAACGATAAAATTCCATTCGGCGTCGCAATTCGCGAGAGGCAAGGATTAACGGGGCGAGTAATCTCGTAACCTCGCGAATGCCATAAGAGCCGCGCGGCATCGTGTAGAATTATAAAATGAAAGAAAAAGAACTCACGATGAAGAACTCACGCACACACGTACCGCACGCGTGTGCGTGCGCGTGTACGTTTCATGATTCGCTCGCTCGCGAGGGGAGGGCCTAGATAGATCAACACCGGCGGCAACGGCACAACCGCTGCATTCCATCCGTCGTAAAAGTGCATGCGGAGCTCCAAGGACTACGAGTCGGCGGGACGACGGCAAACAAGAGGAGGAGGGGGAGAGGGAGGAGGGGGGGGGGGG
>NW_017259368.1:242058-251623 GCF_001594045.1 Atta colombica
GAGGGATACGACGAGGAATGCCGACATTGTCGCAATCCTCTTGGGCAATCCCCCTCTGAGATGGTGTACGGGACATATTTCACCCTCCAACATACCGAAAAGCTAATTACGAGTCGCGTCTCCAAAATAAGTTTATAAAAAAAAATGTCTACTAAAGAATTAATGTCGCGGATTATTATGGAGAATTTTTTGAACGACTTCGAAATGACGATTTTCATGATAAGAATCGATAAAAACAAAGAAATAATCGTTAATACGCCGTCATTATTATGTATATTATACGAACTCTGACTTTCAATGCTTCGTACATGAATAGTTAAATAGTAGGTAATATCGTTTCGTTGCGCTGGCATAAATAGTGCGCAACGAATAGATGTGCAATCACGATCCCCGGCTATTAATGAATTCTCGCCTGTCATTGTAAATAGATGCACGCTGATTAATATTCCTGTAAATGGAATTGTAAATAGGATAGAAATAAACATAAAAAAACCTACTTCACAAATGTTATTGTAGTCTCTGCAGAGATCTGACGAAGCACTTGCTTATTTGCTCAGAAGAGAACTTAAAGAGCTATCTCGAATAAATTAAAAAAAAAAAGACAAAACAACGAAGAAACGGAAATAGCAAAATGTATAAAGCGAAAGATTTGAACAACACCTTTGTAACACCTTGAGTAACGTCTTTTCGAGTTGACTTGCATATATTAAAAAAAAATTTATTAATCTTAATACATATTTCTTTGTAAAATACTAAATAAACATTTACTTACGGTAAACAGATATTTACTCAATAAAAAAATGATAGTTGGATCAAATTAATTTTGGTATCAAATAAATGTTACATTTACATTTAGTAAATATATTTTATTAATATTTATTAAAATTGAATACTTCTTTTTTTAAATGTAGCCTCTCCTATTTTAGCTTCATGTTATTTATATAAAGCGGTTTCACTTTAACCGCCCGTTTTCCTCGAACAGATGGTTAACTAGAACGTGACGAAAGTGTGCGAATCGATGACACGTAATCGTTTTGCCTCGCAACCTGCGAAGAACGTATACTCGCAAATTGTCTCGCTGCGAAAATAAAAATTCAATTAACCACCGGATATTTATGACTTAATTGCGGACGAGAAACGAGTGAAAAAAAAAACAAAATATAATCTATCATCAGCTTGACTTTACTGCACCTGTCGCCACTTTATTTTCTCGTAATTGCCTTATTAACACCTCAAATATCATAAATAAGAATCATCTGTAGAAATATATTATTAAATACGCTACAGTTTATTCCCAATAACAAGTTCCACGACGCATTTGGACCAAATCAATTAGCGAGTAAATAATTCTCTCACTTTAAGAGAGAGAGAGAGGGGGGGAAGGGGGGAAGAGAGGAAAATCGAACGTAATCAACTGAGAAAAGGAGGGAGGGGGGGAAGTTAAGAATTACATGGTTAATTTATCGCTCGGCGAAACACAGTTCGCTAGTTACGAAAACAAAATATCTCGTTCCGCTCGAGAAGGAGAGACGAGAAGTTCTATTTTTCCGATATCTAATTAAGAGTTTCGCCATCTATCGCGCGTGAGATAGCGGAACTTCTCGTCGTTTTATTGAAGTCGCGGAGTCTTTCGCAGGGAATAAAATAAACCATTAATTTCCGCCTTTTTCGCAAAGAGCTAAAATGTCCTGGACGTTTCTTTCCTCCGTCTCTTAATCTACCGGCGGTAGATTGCACGTATATGTACGTATATATACACGTAGTTACAACCGCTAAATAAATAATCGCACCGTAATCCACACACATACACATTCCCTTTTAATTCAATTTAATATCCGTTGAACCGTCGAGATATATCAGAGGGCCTCGAAATACCGCATCGCCTAAGGGCTTCAGCCGACACGAGTGCTCCATTGCAAATTGCGATTGTAAATAATACGAATATACATCCATCATTCTGCCTCTCCTTTCCTTCCAATCCCCTTTCTCCTCCTCCTCCTCCTCCCATCCTGCATCGATTACGTCGCGCGTGGGAAATAATCGACGCCGGCCGCGAATGACGTCGTCCTACGACGATCCGTTTAGCGTAAAAACACAAGCTCGCTAGGCTAGATTGTAAAATTACGTATAAACTGGGTCAATTCCGCCGTCCACGTGTTATTACGCGCGCGCGATGTCAGTGTTACGCCGACTGCTATGCGCTGAAAGTGCCGGACCTGTTTTAAGTGATAAAAGTGTAATCAAGGTTGACCAGCGGCGGCCGACGGTCGGCGGTCGGCGGTCGATCCCTTTGCATAAATCGTGAGATCAACCCGCGCGGGAGACTGCGAAGTAATCAAGGCTAACTGTAACTCGCACCGCGCGTTTTCTCAAGACCTAGAATCGGCGTACTCTGCGTGTTTGAAGTAACAACACTCGGCTTGCGCTCCAACGTTGGTCAATGCTAATCGCAGTTAACTCCAGTTTCTCTTTCTTCATTTGCATTACAGACACAGGATTGTCACAAATTCCTCTCACCCTCAAGTTCCATAATTTTTCCCCGATTTCCAGATAAAATTTCGTGATTTTCTCTTTCAATAATATTTCGAAATTTTTTTGTATTTTTCTTCTGATTTGGAAACCGCCGTATACTTTGTTGAGAGAACAATTGAATGTAATAATGTTAATCACTACATTGAAAAAAATTTCCTAAATCTAAGTAATATTTTCTTGAATAATACCAAGTACTAGTAAGTAAACATTTTTTAGTGCAAATAAGTATTTATTAAACGTAAACATATAAATAATATTTTTAGATTAAATAAGCTAACGTACTAATTAGAGAGTGGACATGAGTTAATTATTGGAAACATTTCAAATATTAAACTTTTAATGATATGTAGCTTTTAATGATTTTTAATAAATTCGTTATATATTTTTATAAATAGCAAATTTATTTAGAGTTAAAAATTTAATATTTAAAATTTTGTACCATTTTGTCAAACGAATTGGGTCATATCCATTAACTGTCCATTAATTGGTACTTTTACTTTATTACTTTCTTTTTTGGAATAAACATTTGCAATAAAGTAATGTTTACTTAGTATTCAAAAAAATATTATTTAAATTTACGAAATATTTTGCAGTATATTAAGTTTCATGACTTGCATTTAATTGAAAAGTTGGTAATATTTTAAAACTCATGTACGCACATTAAACTTTTCTGAAGCCATCAAGAATTATAATTTTCCAGAAAATTTTGTAAAACTCCCTGACCGTTTTCAATTTCCCTGATATCTCTCTAATTTCCAGTTTTATCAGCGACTTTGAGGTAGAGTTAAATAAAAGTAACATCTCCACGTTCGTACCTTCGAGCGATCTTAAAATCGACGTTCGAACACATTCGAATGTTTCCAATAGAGATACGATCCGACAAATCGTGATATCGATACACGTTGGTGATATTATTCCGTTGCAATTCTCCCTTTCGCGTGGCATGAAAATTCTAACAAAAAAAAACTGGATGTTAGCTACAGGGCGTTAACTTTGTCCGCGCACCTGCTATCAGGTCTGACACTTCCTCGCCCGCCGCAAGAGAAAACAAATTCAACCTACAAAACGATATATAATAAAAAGAAACCTTGAACCATAACGATTCACAAAGAAGCATCGCCGCCATCCCCCTCCCCCTCCCTGCATGGCGCCACCGCCCATTGTCGTCGTTGTTTTCCATCCAGCACTTAGTGGAAACAACAAAGTGCGTGTCCCAAGCACGCGCGCTCGCGTGCCGGACGGGCGTGTGAGAACGGCGTGTCGTGCGTGTGAATCCGCACGGCAGCGCGCGTGTGCCATGCCGGCGCGGCGACGCTAATGTTTGCAATCACAAGTTGAAAAGTTTTGTGATGGCAACCGCTCCGCCAGCCAGTTACCCTGGTAACGCTTTGTTGTGCCATTGTGCCATGCGGAGCGGCGGAAGAAGGGAGGGAGAGATCCACCCCCGTTCGGTCCGAACCATCGCCTGCCCACCACCACCCCCCCCCCTCCTCCTGTCGAGAAATTGGATGAAACGGTAGAGAGCTATACCTCAAACCCTTAGCCCCTCAATTGCCACTTGGGGACCAACAACTCGGCTTGACCTAGCCCAAACTATTCATCTCGCCACCTTCCCTTTACCTCGCCAAACCTCCTATGATGAGGAACAAGAGGTTCATGTCTCCTCTGGACCCTCATCCTATCATTCCTCGCAATCCTTCATTTTACTATGGAATTTTAAGGAAAGAAGGTTGAAAGAGGGCAACGAAAGATGCCATCAAAGTTGGTATATATAAGTTTTAAACTTGCCACTAGAGAGAATAAAAATTCACTGAACAAAAAGTCTGGTAATAGTTACCAAATGTTGAGTAAAATAATTCTAATCAAATTCAATTGATGTCATCAAAAATAATTTTGCTTTTCCAAATATTTAGTATTATCAAATATGATAATATAATCAATCGTTTAATAATATTTACTACATATTTAAAGAAGTAACATTATTTTTTATTATATTTTATAACTGAACATTTGATTGGAATTCACTCAATATTTGGTAGCTATTATTAGACTTTTTTTTTGCAATGCAGAAACAAGAATGAAAAAAGAATCTAGTGATAGCAAATGATGAATAAAATAATTTCAATCAAATGTTCGATTAATATAACTAAAAATAATTTTACTTTTCTATAAATATAATATATTTAAGTAAGTATTACCAAACATAATAATATAACCAACTATATGCTAATACTTACTAAATATAAATATAAAAAAAAATACAAAAGTAAAATTACTTTTGGTTATATTAATCGAACATTTAATTGAAATTATTTATTTTATTCAACATTGATAACTATTATTAAACTCTTTTCAGTGCAAAGTTCATTGCACGAACATCCAACGGGTCTATGAATTAATTAAAAAACAGTCGGTTTCGAGAAATAGTTACCAGTTCTCCCTAGTTACCAGTTCTCGATAACTCAACGATTCCATACGATTGTTCAGAATCGATCGCTGAAATTTCACGCGTAATAAATTTACATTCGAGGCCAAGCATGTAAGCCTCGACTCGATCGGTCGACTACGTACGGTCGTTCAAATTAATACAGCATAATTATTGTGAATAGAATTGATATCTTGAAATAATTGATAACGAGGAATTTGGATTATATCATCGAAAAGGCATGTCGCTTCGTCAGCGATTGCCTGAGAGGTAAAAATGCCCTCCTGAGATCGAGCTATTAATAGAATTGTTGCCAGCGAATTTTCAGCTGTCGACGCGTATTCTAATATCAACCGGCGCATGTGACACGTATGTACATACAGTATAAAGAGGTGCGACACTAAGTGATATTCGATACTCTGTAAAACTTTTAGATACAAAGTACTGTGATATTTTGCGATTTTCAATAGCCTATTTGAGGAGCATAAAATCAAATCGTCCGAAATTAATTTTTGAATACTGCAGAAAAAAATTTATTTTTTATTCAAATTTAAAACGAATCCACGCAAAAAAAAATGCAGGTATATTAACCTTTATAAAACGGAAAAGCCATCATAGAGGCACTGAATTATATTATTATATCTTGAGGCAAAGAATACAATTTAAAAAATTAATTATAACAAAATATAATTTTAAAAATATAATAATGAATTATAATAAATCTTAAGAAGAAAAGTTGTAAGATTTTTAAAATAGACCATTTTAAAAATAGATCTCTAAAGATTAATGGCATTATCCAATAACAGTTTAATTAAAAATAATCTTGTTAATTTTCACACAGTATTAAAACAAATATTTTATTAAAACAAAAACATAACGTAATCTTTATAAGACGTAAAAACTAGTATTTTGAAGCAAGAAATACAATGAAATAATGAATAATGAATTATACATTGAAAAAAGATGTACTAAATTTTAATATTTGTATACATTGTACCAACTAAATATTTACTAAATGTAAACATATTTTTTAATACAAGAAATATTAATTTGATTTAAGTATCATTTTTCAATTCAATAAATATATTTACTGTAAATAAATGTTTAATTAATACTGTTTAAGCAAGTATTTATTAAAATTTAGTAAAATTTCTTGTCAGCCTAACAAATACTCAAGAATAAGCTATAAGATTTTAGAAATAGACACTCACTTTAAAGGTTAACAGTATTAGCCAAGAGTGGTCTAATTAAAAATGATGTTATTAATTCAATGACAGATATTGAAACAGGTACAACATTTTATTAAAACAAAAGAAAGCGTTGTTTAATTAATATTGCCATTTAATTAACAAGCTTATTAGACTGATAAATTGATTATTAGATATAATTAGATCGCTGTCGATGAATATTGTTATACATCTTTTTTTCCTCGTTATTCGTTTTATGGAATCGTTGCTCGATAATGGATATTGCGCATAAAAATACGTTTGATATAGATTTATTGACGGAACACGGACATCCTGTTTGATTGTACCAAAAATAGCGTTACATTTCCCAGTCTAAGCGAGGAAACTTTTGAGATATCTTAAAATTGGCACTGAATCACTGCGTAATGATTTGTTACGCTTGTTCGCATCGACTGGTAAAATTAGGGAGACAAACGTTATCTCGGACGAATCAATGTGGATTTGTCGACAGAAAATTTCTCCATCAAATTATTTCGTTAAAAAATACATCTGTGTCGCATCGCGCTATTTCTTATTAATTCTACTTCTATTTCATCTCGAATAGAAACCTTATATCAAAGTCGTCTGGCTGATTTTGTCAAAACCTACAATACAAAAGAGAAAGATGTGTGTGTGTGCGTGTGCGTGTGTGTGTGTGTGTGCGCGCGCGTGTGTGTGTGTGTGTGTGTGTGTGTGTGTGTGTGTGTGTGTGTGTGTGTGTGTGTGTGTGTGTGTGTGTGTGTGTGTGTACTATACATGTATAATTTCTCCCTGTACATAATATCTCACTCTAACTTATACTGTCTCGCTCTATAATTTTAAGTAAAATTATAAAATAAAACAATATAAGTTGGAATGAAATTTTATATATTGGTGTCCCAAAATATCTAAAAATCGCCAAATATTTTATGGGCAGGTAGAGCGGACTAAATTGATTGTAAGTAGAAAACTCGCATTTTGCAATTTTCGCAATTGTTTATTTTCTTCTCATAAAACTTTAAAAATTTTTTTCAGAATTTTTTTAATATCGTATTTTCTCATGTTAGTTAAAAATAAGAAAAATGCAGTATTAAAAAATTCTGAAAAAATTCTTAAAGTTCTATGAGACGAAAATAAACAATTTTTGTCTCTTATTTTTCTAGTAAAGTTGATAGTACTTGAGTAAAAAATTATTGAAGACAATTTTTAGTAATTAATATCTTGTTAACTATTTTGAAAATTGCAAAATGATAGAGGACTTTTCGACTCAGTTTAGTCTACTCTATCTGTCCATGAAATATTTGACGATAATTTTGAGACATCCTGTATATATCATTGAGAAATTCATTTAGTTGACTCAATTAATTTGTTTAGATATGAGCAAACAAATCCTTGATTAATGCAATAAAATAATAAAAATTGAAGCAAAACATTTGATTATTGTAACATTTTACCTGTTTCTGATAAACAAATTTATCAGATGTTAATATTTATCAGAAACAAATAAAATGCTAAAATAAACAAAATATTTTGCTTTAACTACATTATTTTATTAACCAAGAATTTGTTTATCAAACAAGAGTTAATTGATTTAACTAAATGGGTTTTTCAATGCATATACAGAGTGTGTATGCACATGTACAAAGTGTCCCAGAATGACGCCAAATATTTCATGCGCAGGTAGAGTGGACTAAACCGAGTTTGCTGTCTAGAATTTGCCGTCACATAACATAGGATTAGCGTTTATAGCAAAATTTTTTCTTTCTATGAGAAAGGTATATAATTTCTAGAGTTAAATTGAAAGGTATATAATTATACAAAGTGATCGTCAAATATTTCGTGCGCAGGTAGAATGTGCTAAACTGAATCGAAAAGTCCTCTTATTATTTTGCAATTTTCATAATAGATATCAATTTAATTAGATATCAATTAAAAATCGCCGAATATTGATTTCAATCATTTTTTACTTAAATACTCAAGTTTACAGAAAAATTGTTTATACAGCGTTAAGAATTTTTTCAGAATTTTTTATCAACTTTTTAATACTGCATTTTCTTATATTGGCAATTATTTTTACCAATATAAGAAAATGCGATATTAAAAAATTCTGAAGAAATTTTCAAATCTCTATGAGATGAAAATAAACAATTTTTGTCTCTTGCAGTTTTTCTAAACTTGATAGTATTTGAGTAAAAAATTATTGAAAATCAATATTCGGCGATTTTTAGTAATTGATGTCTAATTAAATTGTGAAAATTGTAAAATAATAAGAGAACTTTTCGACTCAGTTTAATACGTTCTACCTGCGCACGAAATATTTGGCGGTCATTCTGGAATATCCTAGATATGAAGATTATACCTTTCTCACAGAGAGAAAAAACTTTGTTATAAATGCTAATCCTATGTTATGTAACAGCAAATTCTATTTATGAATATTATATATCTTACAAATTCTATCTACAAATACAGAGAGTGTAAAATTATTTCCAAGTGTAACAAATACTTATCATTTTTGTACTTCCTACAAAAATTATTTGCAACAAATGCAAAATATTTGTCAAATGTGCAAATTTCTTTACTATGATAATAACAAACAAATTTTACAAATTTTACCTTTTGCGTTCATAGCAACATTATTTTTTTCCGTGCTCTCTCATAGGATTTTGACAAAATCACTCGTAAAACTGTTACAGAATATCGAGAAATTATATGAAGAGCACTATTACAATTTTTAAAAAATTGATAAATTTTCAATGCGGATCGAGAAAATATATTCTCTCTCGAATTGTCCGTGCATAGTTAGTCGCGAGCGTCATTCGGAGCGCTTATCGCGCGAGATAACGCCACTGTAGATACCGAGCTCTCCTTGTTGCGAATAAACAATGCGTTACCGTGACAGAGATTACAGCTTACCACTCCCTGCCATACGATACGTAATACGTTAAAGTAGTTTAGCGATACGAACCATTCGTCTTCAAAAGGAAATATATATATATTGCGAAGCGAGAATCTAGAATTCTATATTCGATCATGGAATAGTCAACCAAGTATTTTATTTATTTACTCGGTTTTTCGCATCGACAATGTCGCGCTGCGTTTCAGAGAGTATCAATAATCTTATTCTTGAAAAATCTCATACAAAAATACTAGAAAAATCTATAATATACAGTGGCTCCCAAAAATTTCCGGCTAATAATTCTATATTTGTCTAATTTTTCTAATCTAATTTTTAATTTATATTGTAAGTTAAAAAATTCTTGTTCAACTCAAAAGCATGATGATTTTAAATATATTAAGTATTTGTATATTAGATATTTATTTATAAAGATTCTTTATAAGCAATATATTAAAATTACTCATTAGTCGGAAATTTTTGTAACGTATATTATAGTATTTTTGTACG
>NW_017259368.1:251723-257174 GCF_001594045.1 Atta colombica
CTATTATAAGATTTTCTTTAACCTTTTAATCTGATTTTATTGGAACTATATTAAAAATATTTTCTTTTAATTCAATTCATGCGCACTTTAATAAATAATTCACATTGAATAATTAATTTTTTTCAAAATTTTGATTATTTTTACAACATATACATTATTATGAGATCTCAGATAATATCGATAGAATTAAATAATTTTAATGGACATCTTCAAATGTGTGATGTATATTACAATGTGTGCAGAATCTAAAGGGGCGAATACAATTGATTTATACTTAGCTACGTTCAACGGAGAAAGCCAGCTTTGCAAAATTCTTGCTATTGTAAAATTCTTTAACATAATTGATTTATACATTTAGATCCAGTGAAGAACTAAATATAAAATCGTGTTAAAAAATTTATTTTTACGACATTTACAAAGCTACTTTTTCTGCTGAATGTAGCCACAGATGTCTAGTATTTCTATAAAGCCATGACTACATTCCAAAGCGTCCTCTCCGAGGAAAATTTTACTCGAAATATATAGTACACGTAACATATACTATATTATATCGAGTAAAGTTTTCCTTGGAGAGGACATTTTGGAATGCAGCCCTAATACATTTTTCGAGAATAAGGCTCCGGAGTACCATCGAAGTCAACCACCATCTCAAGCAAAGAGTCAACTCGAAGAAAGTATAAAAAGATCCCCAAGTATCGACTCGGAATTTTTGCGGTCGCGTGCAATCATCGCTCACGCGGCTGACGCGGCACCGCGCCGCGTCGCGTCGCGTCGCATTGTCGCGACGTATAACCTCCAAAAGCGACCACGTACCGCTGTCGGTGCCACGGCGTACGAACACGCTGGAATGTTACGCGTTAAGAAAGAAGGAATGCGAGAATCGAGACGTCGCCGCTTGTTGATGATTCGCAATCAGTAACGGCCACGAGCGAGCGCGGCGCGATGGAGGGACGCGAGGTAGAAACCGACACGTCGATCACCGACGACGACGACGACGATGACGACGGCGGCCGGAAATACGGGATTAACTCTCCGCGAAGAAAAGAAAAAGCGTATCCCTCAGCGACGACGCGCCTCTGTAATGCGTGACGTCTCGATCTACGGCGCGCGCGATTCCGCTTCTCGACCGGCGAATTTGAGCGCGTTCGCGCGACAGAAGGCGATTCTCAACTTACTTGTACTTGCGTAGGCCGCAGCCAAGGAAGTCCGACGTGGGACACACCGGAACGAATTCTCACGCACGAACACGATATGAAAGTTCGGTAGTAGGCAATCACGTCGCAATGGCGAATCGCGGGTGCGTTGTGATCACTGTGATCGTACGCTGCCGCCATCTCGCGGCGCAGAGCGCGTGACGCCGAGCCATTGGTGGAGCGCGGCCAATCGCGGGGCGGCGCTGTTTTACGCGGGAAACGATCCGGGCGCCGGCCGCCATGTTGCGAGGCCACATTTGAATCTGCCGCCGTTTTCAGCAATATGCTAATCGCGGAGTAGATTTCGACCAGGAAATCATGTAACATTTTCCTTACCATAAACATATAAAAATGTTTATATGTATACAGAACTGGGCGGATATTTGAAATATTTTTATTTGAAAAAACTAGTAAGACAATTATAGTTTGTATTTTGTATTTCAAATACTAAAGTTGACAATGAATTATATTATTTGAATTACAATTAAAAACTTTCAATCTGATGATTTTAAGTACAAAATACGTAATACTTCTATGTCTTCCACTGATATACGAAATACATTTGTATATACAAATACTGTTTTAAATGAAAGTATTTCAAATGTAGCTCTGTGTGTATGTATATACATATACACGTACACTAAAAAAGCTTTTATAAATCTAAGTAATTCATTTCTTCAGTTTCAAATAAACATTTCTTTACTGCAAGTATTATTTGTAACAAATAATATATGTTTACATTTAATAAATATTTACTTGCAGTAAAGAAATGTTTACTTGGAACTACTCAAGAAATAAATTACTTATATTCAGAAAATTTTTTTTCAGTATGCATATAAAAATATTTACTTTTCACGTTTCCGTTCAAGAAAAAAATTATACATGATTTATCTCCCGGATTGTGTATAATATCATACAATCTGATAGAAGTTATAGAATAAGCAAATTCACGAGCTGTAATAAAATTATAAATATTTTAGTAAAATAAATTCGCTCATTTTTCTAATCTTTATCAAATTGTGTGATCGATATCCAACCTTCATTCCTTTTTTATTAGATCATCTTCTTGGATTTAACAAATACATAAGTAAGATACAAATAAATTTTCCCTTACAGGGAAAATAAGAAAAATAAATGTAAAAAGCGCAATTAGAATCAACAGTCAATAAAATAAATAAATCAGGAATGTCGCAATAAAATTGAAATATCAAAAATAAACAATTATCGAAGACAGCGCAATTAATTGATCCAGTTAATTTATAAAATTAATTATTATTTGTATATATCTGATGATAAGATACTCGTTACTTTCTTCGCCTCGCTGCACCTCAAAAAATAAGTACGAAGGACGATTTCAATGAACTCTTCCAGGCCTACTGAGAGATCGCCGATATCGCAGCGATCGTTGTTGCATGTGATGTCCAACGAATCTCGATGAATCACCGACATTTCACGAAATCCTCATGAAAACCTTGTTTCCGCGCGCGAAACGTTGCTTTCAAATGGCAAACAATCGCGAGAAATGACGAGAAATACAGAGCAATACGAACTCGACAATTCGCCGCAATGCGTTCTGGATTCAAGTTCGAGAATCGCAAGGATTCGTCGAGACGCGAGAAGCAGCCAATTTCAACGCGATAATGATTTAAGACGTGAATCGAAGCAAAGGTCAAAAACATTTACATGCAATTTATATAGAATATATATAGAATTTTTACGTACATTATTTATATAGAATAAGAAAAAAACCAAGGTTATTGAGAGTAAAAACAAGTAAACTTTTACTTCTTTAATTCAGGAAAAAATAATATTATTTTTTTGCGCATCCTTAACACTGTACTCTCATTAGTCCTGGTTCTTCCTTATATTTTTAACGTGAGTCTAAATCAAATGCAATTTGAAAAAAGTACAATTACTTATAATATCACTATATCAAAGATAATCGAAATGAATTGTAATCGACGTTGATGCCTCATTTTTTTATATCGAAAACAATGTTAAAATATCAATTATTGATTCTATTCTGAAATATTTAAGGTGAAAATTACAAAGTGAGTGAATTTTTTTATTACAATATTTACAATTTCATTAATCAACATCCAAATAAATTTGTTCACTTTTGTAATTTTCATCTCGTTTCAAAATACAGACCCGATTCCCAGCATGGTAATTGCAACCTCTCCCGTGTCTCTCTTGTTACCACCCATTTAGCAGCATTTAGCTCTCTGCTTTCTACTTTGGCCGCAATGTTTCTAGGAGGGCGTTAGTGCACGGTGAAATTGCGAGCTACACAATCTTCCGCAAGACCGACCTTTTCATTAAGAACGTCATCATAATTGTCGGATAACTTTGAATCCGTTGAATCCGAACAATTATAATAATTAACGAGATGGATAATGATTTTGTTCAAAATTTCGGAGAGTTTGTTGATCGATACGCTGGTAATTGTTAGCAATCTACTTTTTCATAAAATAAAATGCTTTGGCATTATAAATTTTATGAAATTTTAAAAAATGATAAGCTTTATTACTCTGTTCACTTAACTATTTTTTTAGTTACTTTCATTTTATAAAATTTTAAGTTTAATGTAAAGCTTAATGCTGTTTCCTCACCAATATCGATTAACTTTAATCTTTGTTCATCTTATACCTTCATTTTTTTCTAAAAATAAAAGGTAATGATTCTTCTAAGATTTTGATTCTAATTTTTTGAACTAAAAAAAATGAATAAAAGTGAACCGAGAGTTAAAGTTACAGCGAGTTTGGTCACTTGCGAGTTCGTTTTCACAAAAATTAGTGTATATTAAAAACTGCTATATGAAGTAATAGCAAAGGTATGAATATAAAAGCATATAAGTATTTTAAATAATTAAATTCGCGATAAAATATTGTCATATAATAATAAAATAAGACTCCTTCAAAATCGATAATAAAAAGTAAAAGGGCATAGGAGTCGGACACGGAAAACTGTTAAATAAAACCGTTTAAAACATAATTAGATTCACGTGCTTACATTACATTAACGTCTAAATCTGAAAATTAATCTAATCAATGATTTATTATAATCAATGATATATTATAAATAGATTTTAACAGTTTCTGTAATTATAGCTTGAAGACTCTTATACTTTTTATTAATGATATTGTCACGTTATTTAACAGAATGTACATGTAATATTTCTAAATATAAAAGAAGACTCATGATATTAAATAACAATTAATCTGTAAAAAAATATATTTCTTTGTCAAAGTTGATTATATGATTATATTTGCATTTACGTTAGATACATTATATAAAACAACTTTTTAATGTGCACTAATCTAGTGTGAATAATTTTTTAATTATTTAAAGATTTATCTTTTGATAGAAAAATGCATTTCTATCAACATGACATAGATTAACTTTAATCTTGATTTAATTTATTCTTTTTCTTTTTCCAATTTTTAGAATTAGAAAAAGATAAAAAATAAGTCAAATCGAGATTAAAGTGAATCTATATTGGCAGAAATAGACATAATTGATCAGAAATGTGGTTTATATGTGTGCAGTGTCTAATGAAGTCGAAGTAATGAATGATCTCAAGAATGAACTTCGTCAAATTGAGAGAGAAATCAATTATTGTAAGCCAATGTTGCAAAGCTACTGCAACGAGTACGAGAATATAGAAACGGAAATTTGCGACGTCAGGCAATTGCAGCGGAAAGCGCGATTCGTGTTGGATAATGTGAGATTGGAGGAGGAAGATCTTTGTGAGCGTTTCAAGAACATACATCTCAACTACGAGGCGTGCATAGAAAAATCGGGTTACAAAGATCCAAACGAAACGATTCGTATAAAGATAAACGAATTGACGACGCAGAAGAAAAACCTGCTGGAAGAACTGGTACAACTGAGAAGAAAAGCAGATGATAATACAAAGAAGCTCATCCGTGTAAATGCTATGATCGCAGAACAAGAAGTAGTTAATTTTCAATTGCCTATTTAAAATGTACTTGCAATTGTTATAAAAAAACTTTCATTTTGTAGAAAAAGAACGTGATAAATATTCAAAAATTGAAGGAGATTTCCGAGAACGCCATATCCATTTCGCCAGATATAAAGAAAGAGGTAGATATTGTTTTGAAAAACCAGGAAATAAATGAGAGCGATGGCTATTAACAATATGACTATTAATAATAAGTTATTAATAATAAAGTTTTTCTACGGATATAAAATTTGTACATTAGATACAAAAATATGAAAATACTGTAAACATATA
>NW_017259368.1:257274-260948 GCF_001594045.1 Atta colombica
ATTTTTAATAGAACCTATTATTCTTAATAAAAATACATTATATACACGTTATATACAGCGAATTTTCAAGATCCATTGCACAGCTACTCATTTTCAATCATTTTAAGACAAGTCGTCAGCTGTTCACACGTTTTCTCTAATCGTTGTAGTACGTCTGGCGCGCAATTCAGAATTCTCATCACGTTGTCGTTCGTGGCACGTATTCTCGATCTACTCTCCGCGATTGTCTTCATTAAGATTTCGTTCTCTCTTTCCATCTCGTTCACCTGTTCCTCCAATTCCTTGGTCGCCTCTTTGATCATGTGCGCGTCCAACGATCTCAAATGCGAAGTTACATCTCCCGGTGGACGCCTGCAGTCAAACGATGATTCTCAAATAAGAGATTACACTGAGCTGCAATCACGAAACGTTTTTCTAACGAATCTATCACCTACCACGCATGTTCATTAGCGGACGTGCTCTCCTCGGACAATTTGGCTATTTTAGTGAAGCTTTCCTGCAAACTGCCTTCCTTCAATATATCCTCAAGATCATTGTTCATGCTGCTGTGTAGCTCCTTTATCATAGCCTTGTGCAGTTTTTGAGCGATGTTGGGATTCGATTTGAGAATTGTGAGTGTCTCGAGAAACTCATTCTCACTGAAATAAAAAATATAACAAAACGATTTATTAATCCTTTTATTAGTAATTCATGATTAATCTCTAATTAATTCTTTTATTGTCAATCCTAATCCTATTAATTTATTATTAACCCTCCGATTGCAATCTGAATCTTTTTTGTTCAGTTCTAATTTTTTTTATAATTTTAAACTCACAAAAAATATGAAAAAATGTAGGATTATTTTTCAACATCTATATTACATTATCAAATTATTTTTAATTCAAATGTTAAAATTTATTCGATAAAAATTCAGCAAAAATAAGACAAAATGACAATTTATTGAATATAAAAAGTGTAACTTAGCAATAAAGAAACTGGACTCTACTTTTCTCTTTATTTGAGAAAAATTGAGAGTGAAATTTTGCTACCAAAATGACCCAGACTGCAAATAGAAAGTGCGAGTGAATATTGCATCTCTGTATCAAATCAGTAGCTCGTATAAACGTATAATAATAGTTATCATATTTCGAAATAAACACGACCTTATCTAAGATTAACGACATCCGGAAATATAATACTGCACACTCTGCTGCGTGGCAATTCGAATTATTCGCTATATCTTGTTTCGCAGAAAAGGCGCCTTATCGACCTGGACGATGTACGCGTGGCTTACACTTGCGATATATGGTGTGAGAAAGACACGTGCTTTTACTCCGACGACTTTCCAACGCACGACCGGATGCGCGTTCCCCCGTATGATGCATAGTTAGTACAGTCAGTTACAGAAAGGTTTCAACACTTTTTATGGATTTCAGAACCTAGTCTTGTAATCATAGAACGGTTGAACGTAAAATTAGATCCATAAGATAAGAATCACCGAAGTAGAACAAGTCATTACGATATCAAAATGATGTCAAAATGATTCTAAAATGATCATTAAGTCATTTTTCAATCATTTCTGATTCATTTTAATGTTATTTTGATTTGTTATCTGCGTGATTTGTTGTTCTGCTTGGACATTCGGTAAGCAAACTGCATTCCAAAACTCATCGAAAGAAAAGTGTTGCAACCTTTCTGTAATCGGCTGTACACGACGACTATCGCTGGGGATCGAATCTTTTTTTCTTTATCCTATCGCCAAAACAAAGAAAAAGCGGCATCTTCAATTACAGGGGCTGTAATTCTGAACAGTTCTAATCAACTTTTTTTTGCCGTGTTATAATAAGCATACAATAGTACGATCCAATCTCCTTACTCAGCTTCTGACATTTTTAAAATACGCCAGAAGATATTACGTTTATTTCGAAACTCGCGTAACATTCCATATACCATGCTATTTACATAAAACGTCACGTTATTAGACTTACCCAGGATTTTCATATAATATAAGAGAGCAGCTACGTTGTTTCTTACGTACTCAATCAGGCCGGGACTGGTGCAATTTGAAATCAATGCTACATATTTGCAATAGTCCAGACCTAATTAAACACGCTTCTCTTTCCGATAATCTAGGAGCACTGTTAAATCCATAATGTGTGTGTAAATTATATTCAATTTAAGTTATTTAATCATTTCTGTAGGTCTCGTCACTATTCCTATTCCATATATCTTAATTTAACTAAAATAATTTAATTCAAAAAATTTATTAAGGAGATTCTCGCATTTGATGAAATATAAATAAGTCTATAATATACATGCAATAGAAAAATTAATCAATATGTAAAAAAAATTTCATTGACTTTTACCATACTATTTTGAAGATGTTTAATTCTAAATTTATAGAATTTTACAAGTTGAAGATATAACTTTATTCTCTTTTAAATTGAGATACTTGATATTGTTAATAATCTTTTTATTCCATTATTTTAATCGTTTTACATATTATTATAAATAAACTGTTCATTAACTAGAAAATAGCAAGAACCTCCTTAAATTTGATTACAATTTAATTTATTATATAATATTAAGTGAAAATGTAATTTATTATTTATTAACAAGTGCACACGTTAATATGGATGTTTATCTGGAAATTAAACAATTCCACCAGAAATGGAATGATTTACATTTTGACATTTTTAACACATATGAAATTAAAAATACTAAAATATTTTATAATTCAAGATTGAGTTACTATTATTCCTTAGACATCTAACGGTAAGAATCCATTCGTCCAAACTTACTTACTGACGCATTCACATTGACCTTTAAATCACGCACACAGAATCGAATCAACAACCGACATATGAGGTTAAATTTCATAGATATCACAAAGTAAAATTAATAATTAATCACTTTTAGCGCTCGTATAACTTACACACAATTAAATATAGAAACCACCCAGGTCACAAATTAAAACAAGCTATATTACGAGTTTATTCAAATCTATAAATTTCATGTTGAAACTTATAGATTTGAATAAAATATTACATTGTACATCTAATAGCTCGTTTTAATTTATGACCTGGGAAATTTTTATATTAAATTTCGTAAACAAGAAATCTTTCTCAACAATTCTGTAGCATTGAAACTTTTAGAAATAACGACGATTGTACATGTATATCGAAGACGAATGTACGACCTGCGGCATTTGAGTGATGAAAGAATCAACTGGCTCTGCTACGGGAGAGAGTATGGAGCACGTACTCGTGCGTGCACGATTCCCGCGACACGCAGCACACGAATGACCACCGCCCCCGCGCCGGTCACCATGGAGGCCTTTGTTTCCCCGGACGCTTCGTGGAATTCCTTGAAGGTCAACTGATGGAACCGTGCGAAGAAGGCCTTCCTGGAAGCGACGCCGAAAGGGATCGCCCTTTCAACAAAAATCGAGAACTTCGACGATGATTGCGACTCGAATTCGAACATATGAAACGTGAACGGCTATGGCGAGTGGTCGAGAATTAACATGCGAATCGCGGAGGCCAATGACATCAAGTAACACCGAGTGGCGTTTAGGTCATTGACGATGCCGATCCCTTCCACCAGTACACATCATCTTGATCTTTCCATCTTGACTCTCTCTCTCTCTCTCTCTCTCTCTCTCTCTCTCTCTCTCTCTCTCTCTCTCTCTCTCT
>NW_017259368.1:261048-274792 GCF_001594045.1 Atta colombica
GTCTCTGTCTCGCTACATCAATAAATCACGAATCGCCTTCTCGCAAACAGCGAACCGTTAGACTACAGGATAGTGTCTTACTTTTTATTTATCTATTTATTTATCTAAAACATAATTTCGGATTTTAAATATTATCGATTTGTATAAAAATAACTTTTACATCATCTCTCAGTACGCTTTTAATTATACAGGTAATTTATTTTTTTTAGCTAATCTGGCATTTTCTTTTTTTTTTCTTCAATGAAGAAAGAAAAGATAGATGAATTAAACAAGAAGTCGAAAAAAGAGCCTAGAATATTCTTAAAATAAACACCTTACAAATTTCTCTCACATATATATTGATTCGAATATCATGCATAAAAAAATTTTATAGAACAAAAAAGGTCGAGATATTATTTCTACATTTTTTGAATTCATACATTAAAATTACAGAATTTGAAATTATTTCTTAATTAACATGCTTGCATTTTTCTTGCTAAAAAAAAAATATTAGAATATTAGAAGCAATCTATTGGGTTGGCAAGGAAGTAATTGCGTTTTTTTAGCTCAAAGTTATATATACAATATCTTCGTCAATAATGAAATTTTAATTTAAAAAGAGTTTTAAAGCTTGAAACCTCTATTTTTAAAAACTTGCCATATTTTTTAAGTTTATATAAGTTTGATAATTTTTACATATTAAAAACTACGAGCTGAAAAGACAGAAAATTTTTTTCTCACTTTGTGGGTTTGTAACGTTTTGTTTTGTCCAAGACAAAATTTCCCTACAAAATCGTTTTTTTTTTAATATTCTTATGATTTTTGGTTATTATTATCGCGGAAATAAAAGGATCATTTTGATTTTAATTGCAAATAACTCTGTTAAAAATTATTGTATCGCAATTTAAAAAAGAGATTCTTAAAGCTCAAACTTTATTGTATCAAGATATATTTATATTGGTTGGTAAGAAAGTAATTGCGGTTTTTACTAATGCCTTTTAAAAAAACGCAATTACTTTCTTGTCAATCCAATAAAATCCGAAAAACTGTAAAGGAGATGTTTGAATCCAAGAGATTTTCTTCGCGACCACGTGACGCACTTGACATACTTTCGATACTTGTTATTACATGAGCGTATGAATCACGATTTTTGTGCACAGCCAAACATTGAAATTAAAGACGTAAAGACGTAGAGATCTTTTCACAGCTGAATGAAAAAAAGAGCCGACAACAGTTGAGAGCCAAAAAAAAAAGATCTCATAAGATAAAAAAAAGCTCTTACATCATTTTCTGCCCATTTTCTACCAATGTAGTTTAATTTTAATCTCGGTTCAATTGCAATTTTTCACCTTCCTCTAGTTCTAAAAATTTGTAGAAAAATGAAAACTTACAAGTTGAACAATGAGATTAAAGTCAATTCGATATAAACGGGCATTAAAGAAACAAAAAGCTTCTAGTGAGATTACCAGAAGTTGCGAGAACGTAGCTTCTCCTTGCTCCAGTTTATCAGTTCTAGTGGGAAGAAAAAACCCGGGAATATACCAACAGAAAGAGGTTAAGTTAAGCGCGCGAAATTGCGCGCGAAACCGAGAAAAGGCGCGAGTCCTGTTAACTGTACAGCCAACTTGGCCAACCTGGTCACTCACCTAACAGACTCGGCTATATTTTTCAGGCTGTTGGAAACAGCGATTCGGAACAGCCGCGCGTTGTTCGGACAATCCGCTTCCTCGTCCTCTCCCATTCCTCGGCGATTCTTCTTGTTCGCGTGGGAAAGACGAGCTACACCACGCGGCGTCAACGATGATCAACGACGCCTCATAATAACAGTTAACACTTCTCAATTCTCACCCATCCAAACCGTCGCCAACGTCCTCGCGTCTCGACAAGATTTGAATTGCTCGTAACTGCGTCGACGCGTTGAGAGCCTGATGATAATTGAAGGAAACTGACATTATCGACTATGAGTAAATAAGGTAAAATTCTTGTTTTTTATCTTCGGAATAACCGAAACATCCATTTCCACATCGTGAAATGCTTGATACTTTCCCTATAAAATTTCCATTTATTATAATTAATATTTAAAAAATTAAGACGAAAATAACATTGGAGGATGCATAATATGAATGGAATAGAATTTATTACACTTCAGCATATACAGCCAAGAAGGGCACTTGGTTTATATAAATACTTAATTCATTCACACTTTCCATATCTGGTCTGCACGCTATCGCACATATATTATTATAAATTTTTTATGCTTATCCCTTTACTTTCCTACTTTTCTGGTTAAACCCTCTTCGCTTCTTTACCTGCTTTATTTCTTTTCGCTTTGTCCGCTTTTCTCTCAGTTATATCTACTTTTTCTCAGTTATATCTACTTTTAATGTTATATATTCTCGTTCAATACATATTAGGTGTACAACTTTGCTTCCACCGTTTTCCTATAGATAGCTTTAGCGGTAAGTGGTGGTCGAAATAAATAGATCATAGATGTCATACAATAAACTTGGGCATCTGTCAACATAACGTATAGAAACATTAGTCGATTTGTGTCTACATCATAAAGTTATTCTCGATTGAAAATGTCAGTTTACGAGCCAAATTCTCGTCATTTGCGGGAGGTTTTAATTTTTTGCTTCAATATGAAGAAATCTGCGGCTGAGGCTCATCGAATGCTCTCAAATACTTATGGTGAGGCCGCTATTAGTGAAAGAACGTGTCGTGAGTGGTTTCAACGTTTCAAGAACGGTGATGTTGACGTCGAAGACCGGCGGTGGAAGAGAGAAGGTTTTCGAAGATGCAGAATTGGAGGCATTACTTGAGCAAGACTCATGTCAAAATCAAGAAGAATTGGCACGATCATTGGGAGTGACTCAACAAGCCATTTCAAAACGCCTCAAAGCCATGGGAATGATTCAAGCAAGGAAATTGGGTGCCGTACGAATTGAAGCCGAGAGATGTTGAACGTTTGTTTACTTGTGAACAGCTGCTTGAAAGGCAAAGACGGAAGGGATTTCTGCATCGCATTGTGACTGGGGATGAAAAATGGGTTCATTACGATAATCCCAAGCGCAGAAAATCATGGGGAGTTCCCGACCATGCTTTCACGTCGACGGCCAAACCGAATATTCACGGCTCCAAGATCATGCTCTGTATTTGGTGGGACCAGCTCGGCATAGTGTATTATGAACTGTTAAAATCGACTGAAACAATTACAGGCGATCGGTATCGAACGCAATTGATGCGTTTGAGCCGAGCATTGAAAGACAAACGGCCGCAATACAACGAGAGACACGATAAAGTGATTTTGCAGCATGACAATGCTCGACCCCATGTTGCAAAAGTGGTCAAGATATACTTGGAAACGTTGAAATGGGAAGTCCCCACCCGCCGTATTCTCCAGACGTTGCTTCCTCCGACTATCACTTATTTCGATCAATGGCACACGGCCTGGCTGACCAGCACTTCCGTTCTTATGAAGAAGTAAAAAATTGGATCGATTCGTGGATAGCCTCAAAAGATGACCAGTTTTTTCGACGCGGGATTCATACGCTACCCGAAAGATGGGAGAAAGTAGTAGCCAGCGATGGACAATACTTTGAATCATAAATGTATAACCAGTTTTTTACAATAAAGCCTCGAATTTCGGAAAAAAAACGGCGAAAGCAAAGTTGTACACCTAATACGTTATCTCAGTCTTATCACCGCCTATTATTATTGGATTGGTAAGAAAGTAATTGTGGTTTTTACTAATAGATGCCTTTTAAAAAAACGCAATTACTTTCTTGCCAACCCAATATTATCACATATTTATATCTTACTTACTTCTTAATTCTTTACTTTCCTTACTTTCCTTTTCTCTCCATATCATCACTCTATACATTTCTTCTCTGTCCTCTTTTGACTCCTTCTTTATTTTCCTTCTTCTTTTTGCTTCCTCCCTCTCTTCCCATAATTTCCTTATTATTTCCCCTTTTAGCTCATCTAAATCCGTATCATACAATTTCCTTAAGATCTCTTCCTTATTCTTTTTCTAATTTAGTAAACCTTTCTCTTATTTCCGAACATTCTTCTACATAGTGCTTTAAATTATCTTTTCTCTTACCACAGAATATACTCTTTTTCCTATGCTCTTCTACCCAATATTTATTATCCTTCCTTCAAGTTCCCACATCTTAATTTGAACAAGGCTCTCACCTCTTCTCCTCTTTTCTCTTCTCCTAAGTTTAATATGTATAATATGTAAAAACGTATATGTGATAAAATATATATGTAACATGATATAATATACCTACAAAAACCATGTACAATAAGTTACATTTAATATATGTATAATTACTATTGCAGAGTTCTGAATGGATAGCCATTTGAACCATTATCTATTGCGGAATTTGAGATGGATCAAGCAGAATTGCCATTGAGGCTAAATAAGACCGAACATGATTGAGATCATTTAATCATATTCAATCACAATCCAGCAACCACACAAAGATTACTTTAAGACTGCCCTATAAGATCCGATTATATCATCTAAGTCTGTTTTTCAAGAAAACTTTTTTTTCATGAGATTCAATGCGTGAAAGCATTTTGAACCAGACTACTATTGCTGAAACAATTTTATTTTGTATTATTTTGTATCTGAACTTGTACACACTATTGAATAAAGATTTTTGATAATTAAACTATGCTTATCTATTGTAACTTATCAGATTAGGGACAGGAAATGTTTTTCGCCAGTATCAGACCAAATTCTCCACGAATTCGAAGTGCTCATCCATATTCTATTCTTATATAGGAATCGTATTGAAAAAAAGTTATCGGGACGACGAAAACTGAAGAATTATTTGCATTATTAATTTGATTTCGGAATGCGATGAAGACAAATTTGATAATAAATTCTAACGGCAAAGAATTAAAGTTATGCAATTTGCTAAAATTTTAATAAAAATATCAAATCTTAACGTAAGCATAATATAACTTCAACAATTAATTTAAATAATCTCTTTAAATACAAAGCAATAAAGCTCCCCATAGCTGATAACTGAATTAAAGTTACACTTATAAGCTCTATACCTACATAAACAAAAGCATACAAATATATAGGATGCGCGATATTATTTCATCCTTTCTCATCTTTTATCATTAAATATTAAACAAAGCCGAGATATATAGCCTTATGTTAAATAGAAAACACTCCTAGTGCATTAAACAAGGCTCTCACCTCTTCTCACATCTTTTCTCTTTTCCTAGTTTAATATGTATACGTGATATAATATACGTAATATGATATAATACATATCTACAAAAATCATGTACAATAAGTTACATTTAATATACGTATAATTACTATTCAGAGTTCTGAATGGGTAGCTATTTGAACCATTATCTATCTTTATAAAAAAAAAGGTTGAATTTATGATAGTTTTATTATAATATTAATATACAATAAAATACACAGATGCATGAGTAATACGCTTCCATTACAAGTTTTGCAGAAAATACTAAATAATTACAATATTAACATTTTCTTGAAATATTTGATATATATTACAATAGTAGATAAGATAGATACACTACACGAATCTGGATGCAATCGCTATTAGTTTAGTATAATCTGCTCCTTTGCTGTGAGTCTTTTCTTTCATTTTCGTTCGGAGTATGTGTGGAATAGGCACCTGTATTCTTGTACCTAGAGGTGTGCCGTTGTCGTCTATGAGTACCAGATTGTTGCTATCGAACTTAGGAACTTTAGGGGCCTGTTGCTGTTTCAATCCAACCAATATACCCTTTTTCTTTTCGCCTCTTATAGCAACTAAAATTCTATCACCTGAATAATACATATAGCAATGTTTAAATAAATTTCCTAGAAAATGATAACATCTTTTATATAGTCTTTCATTTATTGTCTCACCAATATATCCCACTCCATGCTTGTTATATATGTGAATGCAACGCGGTGGTCTACCCTCCATCATAGCTTGCTTTCCTATCTCGCTGTTGTCCACTACTCTCAGTCTACTCAATTTAATTATCTGACTCATAGGAGTTGAAGTAAAAATGTTTCTGCTTGCAATATTTAACACCGCAAAAGGCGTCAACATTATCGTTATAATTTTCCTTAGGATAATCTGAAATATCAAATAATATAAAATTACTATAATTATTTACTATAATTAGAATATTTATTCTAATTATTTAACTATAATTAGAATTACTATAATTAAAATACAGACTGTATCTCCGATTTTGATGAAATTAGGCTCATTAGACACGTTTTTGCTCAAAATGAAAGAATCTGTAAGAAAAAAATGTTAAAGAAAATCTATCATAGCGACGAAATGTTGTGACACGACTGGACACATCTATGTGCCACGCTTACAACATGTAATTGAGACCAGAATAAGCATTTTCTGCTTAAATTACATAAATTCTCTTCTTTAAAAATACATTTTCTGCTTTAAGAATAAATATTTTTTATATAATTTTTGTTTTTACAGATAATTTGTCTTAATTAAAAGATATTGTTAAAAGATATTTTAAAAATACAAATTCTTCGCTTTAAAATACAAATTCTCTGTTTTTAAAAACAAATTTTTTACTATAAAAAGTTACATAGAAAATAATATGTATTTGTAAAGCACATTGAATGTGTTTTTATAAAGCAGACAATTTGCTTTTAAAGCAGAGAATTTGCTTTTAACAGAATTTGTGTAATTGAAGTAAAAAATACTTATTCTAGCAACAATTACATGTTGTACATAACTTCGATGCATAGACGTGTTCAATCGCTGCATGGCTGCATCTCGTCACTATGACAGATTTTCTAACCTCAATAATCATCAACTTCAACTTAATATCTCAGCTTAATATCTCAGTTCACGAGGCCTAACGGTTTTTCTTACAGATTCTTCCGTGTCAAGCAAAAACGCGTCGAATGAGCCTTTCATCAAAAGCGGAAATGCAGTCTGTATTCTAAAAAATTACATATTCAGATACAAATTCACGCATCGCGAAAAATTGTCGAAGATACGTTACTGCAACTCGCGGACTTTTACCGTTTATATGCAGTGCGTTATTCCTCGCTTCGCGTAGCAGAGAATGAGAGCAAAAGGAAAACACACAGAGGAGTCCACTGCTGATTGCAGTATTATGTACATGAACAAAAGCCGTCACCTTCTTGCGGAAACTACGACCAAATGAGAAACTGATCTCTTGCGGACGTCGCAAGATTTTAAAGCTTTCTATTTTTCGGTTTCACGTATTTACCTGCAATCGCTACGCAAATACCGGCTGTGATAATAAGCGAGCTGATACCAATTATAGTATCTCCTCCATGGTGGTTTCCTCCATGATTTCCTCCACCACAGTGAATAATGACTCAACTTTCTTCTTTCCACTATGATGGCGACTATGGCGACCGTTAAATAAACATGTTGCGAAATATTAAGTGCATTTCGAGTTTAGACTAGACGGTCATAAAAATTGTTGAACAGCAAAACTATTGCGTTATGTTGAACGCAAAAAAGTAATCAATGGGTGAATAAGGATAGTGCTAGAGGCCTAGATAACAGAGATGCGACATTGCATCGATTGGATAAGTAGTCACCGCCTTTTTAATTCAGTATAAGTGTTTCTAACTTTATAAGTGATGACAATTGATGCAAAAGGTAGAGAAGGTTAAATTGCTAGAAAAAAAAAAGTATTTCCTAAATAAAATTATTGTATTTTTCTTGTTTTATTGTTGTTTTCATTTTTTTAATAATAAGTTTATTATTATTGTTGTAGTTTTAATGACTTGTAAGTGCGCTGCTTCATCATGTCTCACAAGTTCAGAGAGGAATCTTTTTAATCTTTTTAAGTTTCCAAAGAATCAACAGTTAAGAATAATTTGAAATAAATGTATACAGGATATTAATGATGATTATTTAAGAGAAGAAAAGTATCTTTGTGAGGTAATCTTTTTGCTATCAATCTTTAAGTATATTGCAAAATAAAATTCTTTCAATGAATTCTTTTCCGATATTTATTATTTTAATTACATTTTTACATGAAAATCAATGGAAGGATTTCAATCGAAAACATTTGATATCCGCAATTCCAACTATTTTCAATTTCGTGAAAAAGATTATGTAAAAAAATATATATCATGTTTTGCAATCTGCTTATCAAGATGAAAATTTATCATCAAATTTACCATTTTTATATATATTGGATCATATTTCTTGCATTGAGAAAGAAAGGAAGCGCAGAAACTTTTTAAAAGAATTAGAATACAATTAATTGAATTTGGATTCCAAAAAGTGTTCAAAAGAAGGAAAAATTATTAAATCTTATTGCTGAGAAAAATATAACGTATAAGACAGAATTAAAAAAATTAGATTTAAATAATTAAAATATTTGATATTTTGAATTTATAATGAATTTATAATAGATTTTTTTTATAGCAAAGTAGCAGATAAATCTGATTTACTTATGTAGACTTGCTCATATGATTGGACATTTATATTATACATGATCATGCAATTTACAAAAGAGAGACAAAGGAATCTTTTTATATCTTTTTATCTTTTTTTTTAAATGTGATCATTTGCAGATATCTGTGCAAGATAATTAAAAATAGAAAGCACCGAATTTAAGCTTTCTCTTCCCACACTTTCTAATTTTCTTCCAAGAAGAAACGTCAAAATACTTCTGGAAAAAATATAATAAAATCATGAAACAAAAGAAACATCTTATAAAAAATATTTTAGCTATATAAGTTATAACTGATGAATTCATAGGCTGTCAAGAATATCCATTTATTTACCTCACATTAGTGATCCACATATTTCTTATCTCAAAATTTATTGAAAAAGAACGAAACAAAAGATTTTCTTCTTTTTAGTGTTTCTCTTTTTTGTATATATTTTTATAGTCAAATACACAGCATTTCCTGCACAAAAAAAATTCTCTAAAGAGTCACAAAATCAAGTTTTCAAGAAAGGATTAGATTTGATTCGATACTAAATATTCACACAAATAAGAATACTTACACATAATAATTTTTTATTGCACTTCGACACTTTGTATTATCTTAATTTTTCTCTATATAATCTATATGTATGTACATTACAAAGCTATATCTTAATCAGATGCAATAGTGAATTAAAATGGCGCTCTGATTCAGACAATTAAATTATATTCTTCTATGTCACCTCTAGTAAGTAGTAATTCTATCAATTAGAATTAAGAATACTATTTACATTGGCTTTGTTCCCATATTTGCTGCTATAGTGTTGATCTATAGTATAGGTATTCAGTATTGGCAGTGAATGTCGCAACACAAGCAATAATATTATTAGTATTATCTGTTATTATTGATTTATATGCACAATATTTAGGTTTATAAACTAGATTAACTTAGTATGTACAGATTTATAAACTAGATTAACTAAATAGTTAATATTTTGTCGATTAATTAGTTTATTTGCTATTTGCTATTGTTTTTTTTTGTACACAATGGATAGTATTCATGGAATCCGTACGAATACTATCCAAGTCTGTTTTTTCAGACTTTTTTTTTGTGATGATCGGTGAATTATGAAAGCATACCAGATCTATGCTGAAATATAGTTTTGTATTATTTTATATCTGAGCCTGTATATTGAAACTATTAAATAAAGATTTTGATGAATTTTGATTAAACCATGTTGATTTGTTCTAATTTACCAGATTAGGGACACCTTCTTCACCAGTATCAGACTCCTCTACCTCTACAGACAATCCGAAATGCTCATCTATATTTTATTCTTATATATTGCATTATTAATTTGATTTCCGAATTTTTCGATGAAGACGAATTTGATAATACATTCTATTTAAAAGTGAAGAATTAAAGTTATGCAATTTGCTAAAATCTGAATTAAAATATTATAAATCAATTAACACAGACATAATATAACTTTGACAATTAATTTAAATTATCATTTAAATACAAAGTGATACACATCACATGACTGATAATTGAACTAAAGTTACACTTGCTAACAATATAATTATGTATCAAAATCACAGCATATATACACATACATATGCGATACCATTTCATCCTTCTTGTCATCAAACATTAAACAAGGATGAGACGATATGATGACACGTACGTCGCAAAGGTGTGTTAAGTGGAGCATACCTCTAGTGCATATAACAAAAAATAAGTTTGAATGTAGTAATTTTATTATTAAAATATTAATATACAATAAGATATATAGAGATGCATGAATAATACACTTCCATACTATAAGTTTGACGGTAAATATTAAATAAGTACAATATTAACATTATAATAAAATATTTAATACATATATTATAATAGTAGGCAAAATAAATACACTACACGAATCTGTAATCGTTATTAGTTCAATATAATCTGCTTCTTTACTGTGAGTTTGTTCTTTCATTTTCGTTCACAGTATGTGTGGCATCTGTATTATTGTACCTAAAGATGTGCTGTTGTTGTCTACGAGTACTAGATTATTGCTATCAAATTTGGGAATTTTAAGGATCTGTTGCTGTTTCAATCCAACCAATATACTCTTTCTTTTCACCTCTTATAGCAACTACAATTCTATCATCTGAATAATACGTATAGCAATGTTTAGATTAAATTTCCTACAAAATGATAATATCTAATAAAATTGGAATTACTTGATTAATCTATATGTGAATGTTATTATAATACTTAACTTTATTTTCAATAACGATTTAATTGTGACAGATAGTTATTGAAAATATATATCAAGTATGATATCATTCACATTCGATTTATCAGATAATTCCAACTACTGTTTCATGTTGTTTCTCTTATCAACGCGTTTCCGGATAGAATTATGTAGTTGTAGACTATAATATAATATAAAATATTAGAATGCCAAATTAATTGACATCCAAATATTTTTATAGACGTATTATATTACGTATTATATTACGTATTATATTCATGTCATACTCGATATTATACATAAATAAAATTTGCAATTGATAATGTAAATTGTTACACATGCTCCAAAATTTTCTAACATCTTTCGAAAACATCTTTTGAAAAACATGTAAAAGGCGTCTTTTGGAAAAGTCTTAAAGATGTCTAGTTCAAGATGTCTTTTGGATATTTTTCATCAGACTCCAGCAAACGAGAATGGATTGAAATAAATTGAAATGGATTCAGATTTTCAGAAATATTAAATCACGAATGTTAAAATGAATGCTTTTCAATCCTGAATGCATTTTTATTCATTTATAGGAATTGCATGCAGCATATCTCTATGCCTTTCAATCTAAAAATAATATTAGCTTTTTCTGTGCACAATACACATTGTGAATATTATTCAATTCAAAATTTTGAATAGAAAATGCAGTTTTTCAATTCAATTGCATCCAATTGAATCTAATTGAATTCAATTGAATTCAATTAAATAAAAAAAAGTATTCGCTATTTAAAATACGCATTTGGATAAAAAAATTTCAATTCATTATAATCCATTTGTTGGGATGGCATGTCTCTGAGATGTATCGTTTTATCCATGTTTAACACTGCGAACAACAAGGATAAAATATCTTATGCGCATTATGCGTGCAACAAAACGCAGCCAATAAAAGGTCTTTCATTATTGCACTGTGTTCTAACTCAGAAAATGCAGCAATAAAAAAGACCTAATATTAGCGTTCTTCAATTACCACCGAGCTTTCGGAATACTTTGAGTACAAAAATTTATATATAGGGTTAATGATTTTTAACAAGTACTTTCCATTTCATATATACAAATCAACAAATAGCTCCGTTCTATCTTCTTTTATTTATATATTATCTTTGGGTGCGCTTTATTTGACGCTTACAATGCTTGCGAGCATATTATTTATCTTTGTTTAACATTTAATAAATAACAAGGATGAAATGATTCTGTGAGCGTCGTAAACGTTAAAAAATGCAGATTTTATTACTCGGAATGTCAAGAAAAGATAAAATGATATTCATGTCAATTTGTGTTACTAAGTGCCTTCCATTCACACAAATCGACACAAGTATCATTCTGTCTTTGTACTTATAAAATACAAAAAAAAAACGACATTTGTGTCAACTTATGTCACTAAAGATCCCTTTTTATTTCTGAGAATAAACTAGATTGCATTAGAATTTTCTTTCTCGCTTTCGCCAAACATTAAACGTATATCTATCTTATTTTAAGTTCCAAAAGTGTACACCAGTTCAGCCACAGAAAACAGACCTTCACAGAGATCTTAAATGGAGGGCATCTACTAATATTCGTTTCTATCAACGTAGATTATTAATTTACCATTCAATTTGTTCTTCATCTTTTCCTAATTTTTAAAACTAGAAATTATTTAAACTACAGGTATAAATGGGAAGTATTTAATAGTATTTCATCGACCATATGACATATGTAGGAATTAAAGGCTATGCAAGGCTGTGGGTACATCCCGTTATTCACTGCGAGTGAAAATCTATAATTCACGTTACATGTACTATAGATCTGCAGTACTTGTAGACTGCATTGAATATAACAGAATACATTCTAACATTACGTACAGTTTCCCCTCTATATGATACATTATCGTACCCGCATTTTTTATAGCAATTCAGCAGTGAACGCCGAAGTCTAAGAATTGGCAATGAACAGTTTCCTGGTATGACAGTATACGATGGTATGACGTCGAGTGCTGGCATACGCTATTGATGCTATGCGACGCGTTGTAATTAAGTGTTTAAATATAACGCGTCGCAAAATTATCGTTGTCTTTGATAGTATGATAAGATGAAGTTTTATAAGGCGTACAACTTCGCTATTAATTGTCTCCGAGGAAAACTGGTACGAAATGTGACAGTTCTCGTAAGTATGTTGCATACAGTTGTCAAATCATTATCGTAATAATGACATGTAGTCACATGTAGTAAACATGTAATAGTTCCCATTATGTCTCTTTTTTTTTGCATTCCGAATGATAAGGATGTGGAAATTGAACAAACGAGCGTATATCGATTCCCATGTGTTATCTAAATTGCAAGTTCATTTTGACGCAACGTCTAACAACGTACAGTTGGCATACGCAAGTAAGTTGAAAATTTTAACAAATTGAATATATAATTCGGACATGTGTTTCTGTTCTTCTCATATTTAAATGAACACAATGAAGTCTCATGTAAATTTGGAAAGTGGCAGACGAATTTTTAAGAGAGAAGCTGCAGGCTTTTGTTCTTATCATTTATTTATCTTGTCGACCATAAGTTGTTCATGTTTCCTAGAAATTCTTTGTATATTTTTTTAAGATGGAATCACGGGATGCTGGATTTCTTGAATAATAGCATGTATACAACTATGCCTGTTCTGATGTATGCTAGAATTCATTCATACATTGAGCGCTGCATGCTGCATATACATGATTTTATATTTATTATGGATTACTTCATAGCTTATTTCCTTGCATGCAATCAAAAGAAATAATTGCTAATTTCATAGTTATTTATCAAACGTCAGACTGTATGCATCAAAACAAGCATAGCATGCTTATTGTTCAAGAAATTGAGCATCATGTGATTTCATCTTTACATAGTTCTCAGTATTTGTTTGATGTGACGTCAAATTGTTTGATCTTATCTAGTTTAAAAACTACCGAATAATCTTTGTTATATTATTGATAATTATTAAAATTAGATTGACATTAAAGTATTATAGTAATTATTAAAGTCATGTATATATGTATGTATATATATATA
>NW_017259368.1:274892-293456 GCF_001594045.1 Atta colombica
ATATCATGACTTTGAATATTATGTATGTTCTACATTTTTACTTGAGACTCATACTATGACTCATAACTAACTTGGTTATGATTGTTTAGGTAAAATTTGCTATGACAACAGTACTCCAGAAACTGGACTTAATATATAAAGAAGAAACAATAAATTACATTTCTTTATATGATACTGCAAAGCTATTACATTATAAATAGATTTTCACATTTTAATGACCAACACAGTATAGTTCATATATGAGATATATGTTGTAAGTTGAAGCCAACATATATGTCAATTCCAATAATTTATTCAAGAGACTTCGTGTACTTTCAATGGCAAAGTAGTGTATACTATTTGTAGATATTTGAATACAGCCCACTATTAAACCTTTTCTACATTAACATAAAGTTGAAATACATCAAGATATAAAAATGGCTAGTGGATGGAAAATTTTTGGCTTGTTGATGTACAAAAATATGATAGTACGCAAAAGGCATTGGCGTATGATGATTTTCTTACAAGCTTTAGTACCTATTGTAGTGTTTGCATTATTGCAAGCTGTGAGAGATTTTAGCGTTCAACCTCCAGTTGTGGTGAACGTCAGTACACATTATCCTCTATATACACAAGATGAGTTAATGGAAAAAATTGATAATTCTTTACATAAAGTGTATTATGTACCAAAAAATGCATATACAGATAAAATTATGGAATCTGTTAGATATTGTCTTCGTCTCCTGCCTGAAAGTAAGTATAAAATAGAGATTGAGAAATATAAATAGTGTCTTTTAATAATTTATAACATTAAAATAACATCTTTTTTGTTTTTATATAGATATGAATGGTTTTGCCAATGAAACTGAAGTAGAAAATGTTTACACACGGTCTCAGGCACAAAATCCAATACTTTCTGCAGTGGCTGTTATTTTTAAACAATATGATCAACCTACCATAAAATATAAACTGAGACACTCATGGAAGATTCCAAATTCTTTGTACCAAAGCTTATTAGAAGGTGAACGTATTAGTGCATCAACTTCGATGTATATCGATATGATGCCATTTATTCAAATTCAAATCTGTTTGGATGAAGCATTTATAAAACAAATAACACCACGCTCTAACATAAAGGTATAAGGTTAAAAAGAATATATTTTAATAATTTATTATTAAAATATTTTACAAATTTGAATATTTACAGGAATGTATACAGGAACAGGCTAATACATGGCTGTGATATGATAGGATATTTTTAATCATTTTGTGATGTTGTTTTTCAGATGTCAATACAAAGAATGCCTTATCCACCATATGTCAAAATTGATATGGCTGATACAGTATTTCGTATGGTAATTGTTTCACTTGGAGTTATAATTTTTTTGATTACACTTTGTGTGGAGACCAACTATGCATCAAAAGAAAAATTTATTGGCATAAATGTTAGTACATTATTCTTTCTTTATTTTTTGTACGTTTTTAATCACGAAAAAATATTTATTTGTTTTATTATTTTTAGGTTTTAATGGCAATGAATGGAGTCAAATTGGTCTATAATTTACTTAGCTGGTTAATTACAGGAATATTAATGAGCACTATTTATATAATACCAACAATCATATTATTTAAAAATACTTTTTCTGATAATGTTGAGGCCTTGTTGGAATATGGAAATGCGTTTATATTTTGGCTCTTATTTACTGCACACATCGCTCATCTTATAACATTTGGCATGCATATTGGAGCATATTTCTCAAAACGTAGATATCTTTCTGTAAAATGAATAATTACTGAAATGCACAAATTATAATCTTAATATCCTTTTACAGCACGATTTGTGACACTTGCCTTAGCTATCATTTATATGGCAGCAATATCATTTCATCAAAATATGGCAAGGCAAGAAGTTTTTGGCGTTATACCATATCTTGGTATAATATTTCCAAATATTATGCTTCATAGACTTTTTCAAGAATCGAATGCTCATGAAAGCAAATGTAAGCAATTATTGTTAATGTGTTTATGTAATTATAAGGATGGTTCAAATCTTCAAAGTGAATGAAAATTTTTTGTGTGAATAATCAACATTGATGTATTTACACTAAATAACAGATGAGTGTGTTCACGCTCTAGTTGTGTACCATGGCAGTTGGTTCTAAAGTAGTTGTTGCGATGCAAGCAAATAATATGCATTGTACAACGCGTTATTTATATGTTAATCAAGTTTCTTGCAAACAAAACTGTTAAAGCCATCGAAATTTTACATAAACTACATAGATAGTCCGGAGAAGGCGCAAGTATGCAATGATACTCTCTACTATTTGTTCGGATATCGCAACATCGACTACAGAAACAGCTGCAAGTCCATTATGTAGAAAGTAAACAGATATTTTTACTTGTTACAATCAGTGTAAATACGTTCGCGATTCACATAAAGAAAATCATTTATATTTAAACTACTCTCTACATTAATAGTAATTTAAAAAACTTTAAAGAATTGTATTGTTTTATTTTTTTCTTTTAGTAATTGGTATTCAGTGGCATAATTTATTTGTTCCTGGAGAAACAGAATATGGTATCGTAGGAAGTCCAGGTTTTATATTTCTTTTTTCAATTTTGGGTGCTGTGATACATTTTACACTTGCAGTATATATAAATGCTGTACTTCCTGGTAAATATGGAGTCCGAAAGGATCCATTATATTTTTTGAAGGCAAGTTTATGCAAGAATTATAAATAGTAAATCTGTGCATAAGTTCATATGGTTAATTTCGCGTATTAATAATCTGCTTAAAAAAGAATTGTGCATACGTTCTTTTGCAATATGTACGTGACTTGTCCAGCATCTGCTTGGTGCGTAGGAAATTTTTGTGAATTTTGTTTGTACAGTCATTGTTTTGTCTTCGTTTTAGAATTCTGACAAATTTCATTTTCGCTGCATGCTTCCGTTTTTTAATAAAAAAAAGATAGCTGAAGCTAAAAGAATTTTGTACAACACGTATGATGAGGACGTGTCAATAAGGATGTGTAAAAAGTCATACAAATGCTTCCGGAATGCTGATTTTGATACTAATATTAACGTTCGACTGAGGCCATGTCATGCCAAGGAAACTGACGATGTAGAGCTGCATGATCTTGATGAAAACCTAGCTGTGATTCAAGATTTCCCAGAAATGCTTGGCATAGATCAGTCGATTGTAAGTCGACTAAACCGCGATTTGTTAAAAATGATGAACTTATGCATAGATCTAATATTGAAAAAATGCTATGTGTGTATATGGGATATAATTTTTATGCTGTTATATTTTAGTGTATCAAAAAGAACAAAGTAGCTCTTGATGATGAAGCTACTGAATTTGATTACGATAAGACTAATAAAGATTTTGAGCCAGTATTTGGTAATGCACTTACACCTGGAATACAAATACGTAATCTTAAAAAGTCTTATACCACCAGCTGGTTACGAAAATCCGTAAGTTTATATGAAAGGAATTATATATTTTTATTGTATTTGAATAATGTCACGTTATTATATTTTAGAAAGTCCATGCTCTAAAAGGAGTTTCGGTAGACTTTTACAAAGGACAAATTACTGCTTTGCTTGGACACAATGGAGCAGGCAAAACTACACTTATGTCTATATTAACAGGTATTACTTTGTATTGTGAGATAATTCTTAATGAGAATGTCATTTTATGGGAGGTACTCTTACTATATTTATCTTTTATAGGTGTAACCAGCGAAACAGAAGGGAAAGTCTTTATAAATGGCAAAAATATAAGAAAACACTTAAATAATATTAGAAATGATTTAGGGCTATGTCCTCAAGAAAATATGGTTTTTCCAGATTTAAATGTATTTGAACAAATAGAATTCTTTGGCTTGGTGAGGATAATAATAATTTTTGTGGAATCATATAGCAATCGATAACATATTAATTGTCTGTTTGCATTATGTTTTATGTTATGGCTGTTTTATGTTATGACAGTTGAAAGCTAAAAATAAAACCAAAAACGAAATTAAAAAGGATGTTCTTAATTTGCTTGCTAAGTTAAAGCTTTCCGAAAAAAAAGATTTTCTACCTAGCAAACTTTCTGGTGGTCAACAAAGAAGATTGTGCCTCGGAATGGCTCTTATTGGCGATGCTAGTGTAAGTTCTAAAATAGTAATATAATGAATGATACATTATATAATTATTATATCAATCTATATAAAATAAATTTGTATTCAGATCATAATTTTGGATGAGCCAACATCAGGAATGGATCCTGAAACCAGAAGAGATACATGGGATATCATATTAGTAAGCAAAAAAAAATTTAATTATTTTAAAAGTTGTGCATACATATATATTACATTATGTTACATATTTTATATTATTAATATTGTTTTATAGAAACTTAGAGGAGAGAAAACAATATTAATTAGTACACATAATATGGAAGAGGCTGATATACTTGGTGACAGAATCGCGATAATGCATGCTGGTCGTCTTAGAAGTTATGGCACTGCAATGTTTTTGAAGAAACAGTATGGTATGATAATATATTTATTGATATTTAAACAAAATATAGTAAATAGTGACTGAACATTGTTCTACGTCCGAATATACACAAATATACACAAAATTTATTGTTGTTTATTTCTCAAATGTTTTCTTTTATTACAATATTATGATTTAATTGTATTTAAAGATTAAATTATAATATTATATTAAAAATCATTTGAGATTAATAATATAAAAAAAAATAATGTTTTGTGTAAACATCCGGACACAGGTACATGTCCGGTCATTGGGATATTTGTCTTAATTTAAATAATTGTTTTGCAAATTAACTTTTCTGTTTTAGGTCATGGACATATTGAAGTTACATTGTCGACAAAGTCTTGGTGTGTTCCCGAAAAAGTCATAAGTAAATTTGACTCAAGAGCCCAACAGCTTAGTGTTGATAGTGAAAAGATCGTTTTAAATGTTCCATATACTGAGTCTTTGCCACAATCATTGGACAAAGTAGAAAGCGAAAAGAAAAAATTAGGCGTTACTGGAATAAGCGTGTCACTGATTACTTTGGAACAAGTATTTTTAAAGTATGTTCGTCAAAATAGGTTTTATATTGTTATTTTATTATTATTTTCTTACTTTATTATTGGTTGTAGGATTGTGAGAAGTGAAGATAGTGGAAAACATCTTAATGAATTATTTACAGCACCATTACAGAAAGTTACAGGCACTGAACTATGCATGCAAACAATATCAGCACTATTTTGCAAGAAATTTACATACATAAGAAAGAATTTAACTGTCTTGCTGACGATTGTACGTATTTCTCTCCTTGATATATGCTTCATTAATACAAAGATCAGATACATCTTCGATGATATTCTTTATATTTTTTAATATTTTGAAATTGAAAAGTTTTTCTTTTATTAACATCATTAATATTTTCAGCTAATTCTTCCCATTTTTTCGGTGTTTCTAATGGCCTTGAGTTATAGTTTACCAACCGATTCCACGGATATTATTCCATTAAAACTTGATATGTACAGATATCCCAAAGCTTTATATTCATCAAACAACGAACCAATTGCTCAGAAATATAGAAATATCGTTCAGAATGTGGGCGGTGAAGCAGAACGTGTAGCGTCAGATATAAATGTTACAAGCGGTAAGTGTATTATTATGTAATTTTATATTAAGCATGATAATACATTTGTCTGAATGATAGTTTTTATATATTATTTCTTTTAGCTCTTCTGAATTCTTCTATGAAGAATCTTGTGGAATACCGAAACAATCTTATCGTATCTGCTGAATTTAATGACACTGAAAATAACATATGGGCTAACGGTTTTTATTCCGGCATAGCACTTCACAGCGTGCCGTTAACAGTGAATCTTTTAAGTAATTCGCTCATTAAAGCTTTAGCTGGCGATGAATATTCGATTATTGCGTCTAGACAACAATTACCGAATACGATATTTTCATCTCAAATACAATTGCCCGAAGCAGACTCGATGTCGCGTGTTTTGCTATTCTGTATGTTTTTCTTTCCCACTATGTCACTTTTCGTAATGCATCCTTTGCAAGAAACAGCGACGAAAGTTAAGCAACTCCAGCGTATGACCGGTGTCACTTCTCTATCATACTGGAGTACAATGTTCGCTATCGATTTTCTGATATTTACAATAGGTGTATTGCTAATTACTTTAGCGTTCTACATCATGGATGTTATTCTTGATATTCGTCTATATTATAAAGTAGAGATATGTAAGTTCTTATTCTAAATTGTGTCCAATATTAATTAATATAATATATATTTTATTTCTTTGTATATTTATTTGCTTTTTTTGCAGTATACTTGATATTGACTCTGGAATTATTTGGTATTAACATTTTATTTCTTGTATATTTATTCAGTTTTATGAATAAATCAAGAAGTACTATAATAACTATTTTAGGTGTTGCACCTATTAGCCTTGGTAAGTTTGCTGTAGTATAAGATATTAAAAATTTCAACAGGTATATTAAGTATGAAACTAATTGTTCTATTAAAAATGCAAAGACATTACTATAAAGTCTATTAAAAACAAATAAACTCGATTTTAAATTTTATTTCAGTTATAATACAATATGTTCTACATCAAGTACTAGGCAATTTTGATTGGCTTAATCCGCTACACATTCTACAAAAGAGAATCTTCCGTCTGATTCCGTACGTAAGTTTGTTTCATGGTCAACTATCTTTTTTCAACATAGCAGTACAGAATGCAAGATGTCGTCGTCTACCAAATATACTTCACGGTGTAGTTTGTCTTGCAAAGGATCCTTGTTGTGGTAAGATTGTATAATATTCACTTAAAATATTATAATTTTATGTTTTATGTATTGCTATTAATGATAAAATTTATGATTTATTTCATTATAATTTTTTTTAGGTTTGGATTGCAAAGATGGAGTGTGCAAAAATCAACTATCTTACTTCAAAAATTTTGAAGATGATATGAATTTTGAAGAAAGTATAGTATATCTAGCTATAACACCAATTTTGTATTTTGCTTTATTAATCATCTTGGAAGAAAAGTTGTTGTTGAAATTACTCACAAAGATGATTGGTACAAAACTGAGAAAGGAGCAAAATACAATGGATGATCAAGTGAAAAAAGAGAAACTTGCTGTAGCGGTAGAAATTAATAAAATCAACAACCAAAGTAAGATAATTTTTAATATCTTCTAAGAAATGAGATATAAAAATTATAGATTCACAGATAATTTAATTTATATCAGTATAAATTAATCGAGTTCTCAATATTAAAAACAATATTACAAAAACAATAGGCAACTAAGAGTACACAGTTATTATTAATGTATTTACATTACAATTCTTCTTTATTCTTCATCTGTACTTATATTTTCGATGTTTTAGTTGCTTTCTTCATGATAACATGAAGGCTTAATAATCCAAAATTTAAATGCAATTGTTCTGAATGTAATTCTCACGCAATTAGTCAATCTAGAATAATTCTCCATTTGATTATATGAATGGCTCTTCTTAACAAGATTTGTAAGTCAAGATTTGTAAGATCTAAATACAAAATCCTATTCTATATTAATAAAATTGCTTTCTATTTATTCCATTTAAAAAATTCACCGATTGTATTAATAACTTGCACTTCCATCCTGTTATGCACAATTAAGAATACAAATTATATAAAATTTGTCGATTAGACAATGTGTCTTCGTCCGTGTCTACGTAACATTTAAAATTATAAACTAATGTGTATATCAATATAATATTGAGTTAAAATAAAATAAATACAAAAATAAAGTCAGTTTGACAAACATACCAATAATATTATGAACAAAATATATAACATCTTTTTAAAAAACATGCTAATTATTAAACTGATCAAGAATTGATGTGTACCGATGATGAAAAAATTCGGTATCCGTTTGTAAATTGAGCTCATTCATTTGCAATTTTATATGTATCATTTCAGATACTAATCTGTTCCCAAGATATCTCTCTCTATCTATCACTTTGACATTCTCCCAATCTATTGCAATAATTATGCTGCAATCCATGTTCAGCTATGACAGATCTATGCCATTGTTCTTGCGTAATTGGCTTTTATGTTTGTTAATTCTTGTGTTTAATTTCCTTTTAGTCTGTCCAACATAAGTTGCATCACAATCTTTGCACGGTACTTTATATACAACATTTTTACTATTCTTCATGAAAGATCTTTCTGAGCTTTGATCATGCTTCTCAATTTATTGAGGCCAAAAAAGGCTAAATTTAAATCTGAATCTTTGACTATATTAATAAAGTTTTCAGAAGTATTGGAAATGTAAGGAATAGTGAATCATTGTTTTATTAATATCTTCAGAGTTATTATCTTCTCTTGTCTTATCAACTTGGTTAATAAATAGTTTTTTTACTCTTTCGTTTATTGCGTCAAAAATAAATTTTAAGGATAATCATTATTCAAAAAAATGTCAATTATGAAAGAAAGATTTTTATAATGTGATATCTAGGATGTGAAAGAAGTATTGCTGTAACTACAGTATTCATTATAACACTTTTTTTGACATTAAATCTGTCATAACTGAACATGAGTTGCAGCATAATCATGCGATAGATTGGGAGAATGTCAAAATGAGAAATAGAGAGAAATATCTTGGGAAGAGATTAGTATCTGAAATGATAATATAAAATTGCAAACGAATGTGCTCAATTTACAAACGGATACCGAATTTTTTCACCATGGGTACATATCAATTCTTGATCAGTTAATAATTAGTATTATGTTTTTTAAAAAGATGTTATATATTTTGTTCATAAGATTATTGGTATGTTTGTCAAACTGACTTTATTTTTGTATTTATTTTATTTTAATGTTATATTGACCTACATATTAATTTATAATTTTAAACGTTACGTAAACACGAACGTAGAAACGGATGAAGACACACGTCTAATCGACAAATTTTATATAATTTGTATTCTTAGTTGTGTGTAACAGAATGGAGCAAGTTATTAGTACAACCGGTGAATTTTTTTAATGGAATGAATATAGAAAACAATTTTGTTAATATAGAATGGGATTCTGTATTTAGATCTTACAAATCTTGACTTAAAAAGAGTCGTTCACGTGATCAAATGAAGAATTACTCTGGGTTGACTAATTGTGCCTACATTCAGAACAATTGCATTTAAATTTTGTATTATTAAGCCTAATGTTACACTATGAAGATGGTTGAAAAAAGCAGCTGAAACGTCGGAAATATATGTGCAAATGAAGAATAAAAAAGAATTGTAATATATATGTTATTAATAACTGTGTACTAACTCTTAATTGTCTATTGTTTTTGTAATATTGAATTTAATTTATGAATGTTATAATTTATATAAAATATGTATATATGACTTTATGTACAGGTGTAAATACGAAAGAAGAATTAAAATTAGGTGCTACAGAGACTACTAATTTAGAATCATTACAAAGTCCGATAAATGATGATAATAGTCTTTTCTTGGTGTATGAATTAAGTAAATACTATGGAAAGTTAATGGCCGTGAAAGAAATCAGTTTTCGAGTGAAACCACGGGAATGTTTTGGATTGCTCGGTGTAAATGGCGCCGGAAAGAGTACAACTTTTAGGATGCTAACTGGAGAAGAAATGTCTAATAGTGGCATAATGTACTTAAAACAAGCAGAAATCCATTCACAGAGGACAAAGGTAATAACTTATACAGTAATTTAATTTCTTTAGTGTTGTATCGTTTATAATATTAGAGAATTATTTTTTGTTGTAGTATCTTTCTGAAATGGGATACTGTCCACAAACTGATGCTTTAATACCTTCCTTAAACGCTTTTGATCATTTACGATTATTTGCTCGTCTTCGCGGTATACCAAAGGCCAACATAGAGTTGGAAGTTAATAAATGGATTAATAGACTGAGTAAGTGAACTGCGATAATAGATGCAGAATTTAAAAAAAAATACATGTAAAAAAATACGTGTAATAAATATAAATAATATGTTATTTCAGATTTAACTGCTTGTATGAAGCAGCCAAGTGGTACTTACAGCGGTGGTAATAAGAGACGCTTAAACATCGCGATAGCTCTCATTGGTAATCCTACTCTTGTTCTTTTGGATGAGCCCACAACTGGCGTCGATCCTGCAGCTAGAAGATCACTTTGGAATACTTTACAATCATGTCAGGCAGCAGGACAGGCTATTATACTTACGTCTCACAGGTATCAGAGTCCAAAAATTTGGAATAAAATATTTGAATTTAAATTTTAATATAATTCATTTTGTTAAACGGAATATTATAATTAAAATTTTAATATTGTTCAACAGTATGGAAGAGTGTGAAGCACTTTGTAATCGACTAGTCATTATGGTGAAGGGTGAATTAGTTTGCATTGGTGCAAGTCAAGAATTGAAGCAGCGATTTGGAGCGGGTTACGATATTTATATACAATTGAATCCAAGCCGAACGGACGAAGATGTTAATAATATAAAGAAAATTATTGAATCTACTTTAACATGCGACATTAGAGATGAAAATTTGGTAATGATAGTGCTTCGCTGAAAAGACAATTGATTGCTTTAATTTTTTATTCTTTTATCTTACTATTAATTTCTATTCATTTTTGCAGGGTTTTCTTGCCTATCATGTAACTGATTATAATACAATGTGGGAAAAAATGTATGATACAATGAAGAATCTAAAGCAAACATATAGTTGCATCGAGGATTACGCTGTTCTATCTGCAACTTTAGAACAACTTTTTATTCAGTTTGCAAGAGGAGCTGAAATAATTGAGTCTAATATATCTCCAACTCGTGCTACTAGTCATCCAGAAACAGTATAAAATGGATATTTTATTATATCTTGCATACGTAGAAATATATTTAAGATGTAGGTACTAACTAGACAGAAATTGATTTAAAATTAATTTTCATTCTAAATTATATATGTTGTTAAGTTTGACTATATTATAATCTTATTTTAACAAAAAATTGTAATACTTATATTAGTACACATTATATCTAATTTAATATCACATTTATTAATATTAATAATGTTAATATATTTAATTTAAATTAAATTAAAATAATTTAATATTAATTTAATAATGTCACATTGAATTAATCATTACTACAACTTTTTTAAATTAGTGCAATAATTATTACAATGATACATATGTAAATAGAATTTTTTTTATAAATAACAAAAGTATTAGGAATTTAGATTACAATATTAATTTATTATTTTATTATATATACATATGTAAAACGATTTACATACACAATATATATTTCACAGTGTTAATGCACCGTTTATTTATTCACTTTATTCATTATTCATTTATAATATACATCTCAAAATATATAATTATTTTATACACACACATACGTGTGTGTGTGTGTGTGTGTGTGTGTGTGTGTGTGTGTGTGTGTGTGTGTAAAATAAGCGCATATAAAGAATAATGCACAATATATCGCAGTTGTTTAGTTTCTCAATTGCATAGTGTCATGTATATGTATAAGGTGCTTTAATAATAGGGATTGCTGCTACACAAAGGCAACTTTAAGAAAAGAAAAATTAGAGAGTGGGTATAAATAAGTATAGTATATCATATCACTTTATATAAATAAAAAAATTGCATGAATGATATATCGATATGTACATGAAATAGATAAACGGAAAATGGTATGCCTGTATGCGGTATGCGCATAAATGATCCTTGCCAATCTGTTGTCTAATATTGGTAGCCACTGCTTGAACTTGTCTGGTATGAGCTTGGTCCCTGATAGGTACTGCTTCCATGACCGCTATGGCCACCTCCTAATAAAAAGAGATATAATTTGATATACAGTAGGTCATGCTTAAGACATTAATATGCATAATTATAAAAGTTTGTTTATATTTAATTGAAATCATGTAACCTCCGTTAGGATATCCGCTGTATCCTCCGTGTGAATATCCTCCACCACCACTACCACCATCCTGATTCTCTCCCCTAGCTTCGGCGGCGAGCGCTAATTCAACACCTCGTTGAATTTCCGGTGGAATCGGAGGTGGTGTCGGCAAGTGAGCGCCTTGAGGGTGAAAACCATATTCATCCGCCGTATACGTGATCGAATATTGCATACCATCGGAACCAGTATAAGAAAAGGATCCGCTCACCGATTCGGATTCTCCTGCAACATCGCACGCACTTGTTTTGACGCAATGTCTTCATTATCATCGACTACATCGCGTTGCAACACGATGCTTCCATGATTCCCATGCGAAGCAAGCATTGTTTAGCTATCGCTCGTTCAAGACTGATATACAGCCACTTCAATAATGAAATAATAAATTTAATCGGATACGAAAACGCAATCTCGTACCTTGCCGATGACCTGTTTCTTGCACGGTAATACCATTTCCAGTTTCATAACTATATTGATAGTTTCCATCACCAGTATTCTCACTAGTATAAGAAATAATGGGTATTTGTTGGCCACCATGGCCGCCACCATGGTCACCACCATGGCCACTACCTAGTCCGCTGCCTAATTTACGAAATAAAATATTAAAAGTCACATATCTAAGCTGTATTTAAAAAAATTAACTATTTTCAAGGAAAATCGTAATATTTCTAAAAAAAAGATCTTAACTTAAACTTCATGTAATATCGTAATGAAAACTTGAAATTCAGGTAGATACAAATAAAGAAATAAATAACCATGAAGAATAGCATATAAGACAAAATAATTACTTTCTTCTCTTATTCAGTAATTATACTTTTGTTCAAACTTACCACCTGCATAAGCGCCGCCACCACTCCCAGGACCAAATCCGCCCGGCCTACCATGACCACTAGGACCACTAGAACCACCATAACCACTTGGACCACCAAAACTACTTGGACCACCAAAACTACTTGGACCACCAGGACCACCTGAACCACCCGGGCCACTAAGTTTAATAGGTCCACCTCCACCGTGTCCTGATGGAGGATGAATCAATCCTGGTCCACCTGCACTTCCGGCACTACTGGGCGGAAGATAAGTGGTGTCTAATCTTGCGGCATAGCACATACCAATGATGGCCAGCAATGCTATGGAGAGCTGTTGAAATAAGCCGAAAGGAATAAAAAAAATTGTACAATATAAAGAAATAAAATAGTACAAAGCAATCGAGCAAAAACACAGATATTTATAGATTTCATATTTTTTCAAACACACGATATTCTACACGGTAAACGGAAATCGTACAGTACTGCTAGTTGAACCATCCATAAAATTTCGTGTGCAATTAATAGATTCTATTTTTCAATTAATTGTCGCAATTAACTAAGTCGACTAGAAGACCCGAGACTTATTTCAAATTTCAACAATCGAATTAAAGAGATTTCCATTGCGCGACTCGTACCGATCTCATCTCGTTGGTTGCGCGTCGTCGATCGATAATAGATATTATTGAATCACACTGTTGAAATTGTGTATCGCCAAACCGACTATGATAATTGATCTGCACATATTCAGGTTGGATTCAGCATGCTTATATACTGGTTCCGCGCGAGGATCGTCTTCCTCCCACCCTTCACCAAGCAATCGGGGATGGCACCACGGCTGGATATAATCCGGTGATGCGTTCCTTGAAGATTCGCCAACGAATCCTCGTTGACTAGAGACGCCGAGAGGAGAAGAAGAGAAAAGAAGAGATAGAGTGCTGGATGAAGACACGCACGGTGGGAGGACCATCGGAGGGGGTGGCAGTGGCGGAGGAGGCAACCGTCGGGCGTCGAGATGAATCTCATCGAGCTAAAATGAGGGGTGATTGCATAATGCCAGGTTGATACAGATCGACAGGCATCTCCGAATGGATCTGAAGGTCGACCAATGGGATTGGCATGAAAGCGAAGCGATAGGGTTGAGGCAATGAGCTGTAAAAGTAAAGCAAACTATCTAAATGATATATCATGTAGATTAAAGAGCGCTATTTAAAACAACTTAATATTTGAGTAAAGTATATATTACATGGTCATTAAATCTCTCAAAATTTCTTATTATTAAATGAATTATGAAATTTCTTATTATGAAATGAAATCCTGTAGAAAAATTTCGCTGAAATTATTCCATGTTTTGGAACATTTCGCAGTAATATTTCAGAGAAAAATCCCTTACAGCATAAAGTTGCACAAAAGTTGCAGCAATATTACAGAGATTTTGCAGCGATATTGCTGCAAATTTTGTGCTATGTGGAAATTTCAACAAAATTTCAGAGAAATTTCAAAGTAATTTCAGTTTAGTGTCAATGATTTTTCAGTATGTAAGCTAAAAAATTCACTTTTAGTGAAATTTCAGTAAATTCTCAGCAATTTCGCTGAAATGTTCGAAAACATGGAATAATTTCAGCGAAATTTTTTCATCAAGAAAGTATTCCTCAGTGCACATCCTAAGGAGGAAAGCGATGGGAAAACGTGAAAAAGCTGAGCCGATGACGCTGCTGGTATGCACTCGCCGCGCGTTTCTCCCTTGTAATTATATCGGCTCTTTCAATGCAGGAATTATACCCGCGGAGTCGTCATCACCATCGCCATTGCGACGGGCTCGTTGCACAATCATACGTTGACAGCATCTCCGAAGCGCATCGACTGATACAAGGATTGTACATAGTACATAGTACAGTATTCATGTGTGCGCTCGGGAACTGGGTGTTGCTAATAAGTATTGCGGGTGCCTTGCGGACAACCCGGGATGATCTCCTGCGCGGAACGTGGGTTCTAACATGCCCACGTATGACGGAAAGTTTATCTTTCTCGCCAGTTACAGCAACAGTTATTAATGAAAGCTATTATCTCATCAAGAAATTGCGCATCTTTTTATTTAGACCATCAGAAGATGAATATTCGGGAATTATATATGACTGAGAATCAGATCCGATTCGGAATCAGTTAGCTGAAGATTCGATAGTTACGTAAGACGAGTTGTAAAAGAACTAATCCGCGAGATCGAAGCTCGCGATCGCACGAGAATATTACGCATATGATATAATTGCGCGATCCTAACACGATTCTATGTTATAAACAATTCTATAAAATAGAACTATAAAATAGAACTGCGCACATAAACTAAAGTATTTGAAATCGTCAAGGTATTACTGATCGACACGTAACTCGCCGGTTAACGATCCATCTCTGGGTCACCGTACTCACGCTTCGTCGTAGTCTGTAGACGAAACGATGATAGTATTCCAATAGGCATCCTGCAGAATTCCCACTCGCCTCGTAATGGAGAGAAAGATAGCGTACGCGCTTGTCTAGATTCCCAGGGAGATGAAGCGACCGAACTTCGGATCCATATTGAGAAATCGTAGCTGCAAAATCATTACGCTTCGAAGTTACGTGAGAACGGTGCACTCAAAGAGGAAATGGGAGGAAACGTGATAATTCGTATGTTCCAATTCTCGAGTTTAATAGATTTTTAATAAATTTATATTCTCGAGTTTAATAAATTTAATGTATTCAGCAAGTGCGCGGATGCAGAGGTACGGTCGAGACAAAAAATAAAGAGCGGTCATGAGCTACGAGCTTGATAATAGGATATAATGACTCTGTATCAAAACACTTAGGTACTCAGGTATAAGAACGGAAGACTTTTTTGCTGAAGTATTAAAAAATTTAGCTTATAGATACAGATCTGAAAATAATTTTGTTAGATTATCTATAATAATTAGGTACATATATTGTAGGATGCTGGTAATTGCTAGAATGTTGAAACTTTTTGCAACATTGCTCATCATGCTTGAGTTTTCTATATATTTTTGATGGTCCAATAAAATTATTTTCAGATCTATATCTAAATTTTTAGATATTTCAGCAAAATTATTCCTTCTGTGCAGGATGCTCAAAAAAAGAAAAAGTGAGGAGAAAGAGAAAAATCTTATTAAGCTAGCTGGAATCCTACAGGGAAAGAATGCTTTTGCTCTGAAAATATCTGAAAATTTAGCTAAATACAGATCTAAAAATAATTTAGTCACTCATCAAAATATTATAATTACACATATAGGATTCTGAAGCTGATTGCTAGAATGTTAAAGCTTTTTGTAACATTGCTCATTGTGCTTGAATTTCCTAATAATTTTCCATAATAATTTTGATCCAAATTATTTTCAGATCTGTATCTAAATTTTTAGGTACTTCAGTAAATTATCTCTCGATGTGTAGAACATTGCAGAATCATAATCATATCATCAGGATATCATCATGACTTTACCTGTCATTTTTAGATGACGTCCTTCTGATATAATTATATATAATTTCCATCTGGAGCATCACTCTTCAAGGAAGAGTGAGATCTTGTATACATGCAGTTGCTGATATTATTTTAGTAGATGATCTTATCCCTTAGCAATTCGTACATTTAATCTACCTTGCTGCTCGTGTTATGCCAGAGATGAGATTCATCTTCGCGAGAAATCTCTGTCGGAACTACATAGGATTCACGTACGTGAATCTCGAAGTGTATCGAATTCCATGCACGCGTTCGCCGATCGAGACGCGGCATCGGGAGATAATTCGAAGGATTGAACAGACATATATACGTAGGGTTCTCTTCGCAATTAATCCCAAAGATTTCAACGTTCTCCAGATCTTATCGATCGCGTCAAAAGAGGCTTCGGCCTTCGTACAGCCTCCGGTTGATGATATTCCTTGGATGCAGATTTTTTTTCTATAAAGAAAAATTATGGCACATAATTGTTCAAAATTATTTGATACTTTCGCTTTTCAACGAACGTTTTGGCGAATAGTTTTTATTTCCAACAAAAGTTAACAAAAAATCAAAATTATTTTTATTCTTAACGGCAATAAATAGTAAAATTTGTGTAAACAAAAAATCAGTTAGTTTGATTTTTATGTCATCAAAATAGAGTCATTTTCACTTTCTCTTGGAATGCTTTCCATTTATAATGACAATTAAGTCGACACAAATGTCGTTATATTTTTCTTTGCATTCTAAGAGTAACAAACACAGAACAATACCTGTGTCGATTTGTGTTACTAAATGGAAGGCACTCTTCGTTCTTTGAGTCGGTTCGTCCAATTAGTGTGCAAGCCAGTAATTCAACGGACTCGATTGTACCAGAGCTTTGAACCAAGTTTCGATGGCGCATCGCGGAAGTATCCCGATATTGAAAAGCGATATATGAAGGAGATTGTGCAGAAACGGGAGCGTTGTGCTCTACCTACGCTCTCTTCTTCGCGACCTCGCGCACGCGATCGTACCATTTTGAAAGAATGGGAGCTCGCGTTGCGGAGGTCGATGAAGAAAAAAAAAGATTGCGGTCTCTCTGACGATTTTCTATTATGCATCATCGCGGTATTGACGCAACTCTGCAACTTGGTAAAAAAAAAAAAGAAAGAAGGAAGGGACGAAGCTTTTATACTTCACGCGGGATTAAAAGCAGTTGCCATTTATATATATTTCACTATTCTTTAAATTCTTTGAAGTGGAATCTCACTTTAAAGAGAGAAAATTGAGCCAGTTGTGAAAAGGAGTGCCTCAAATTTCAAAATCCTCGGAAAAAAGTTTTTCATGCATGACTATGTATAAATATGTATAAAGATACATAAATATTTATAAACATGTATAATCATATATATGAAATATGTTCATACAACGTTCTTTGTTCTTGTAAAATTACTTTTTAGTGTCATAGAAATAATAACAGTAATGTGAAAAAATAATTAAAGGGATAATTTTCACATTATTCGTTTCAGAAAAAAACAAATTTAGGAAAAAACATAAAAAAATTGCTCATACACAATTGTGCATAATTTTATAGTAATTTTTTTACCTTTCTTCAAACTTTTCTAAAACAAATAGTGAAAATTATCCTTTTAATTAATTTTCATGTTTTCATATTACTATTATAATTTTTATTAAATTAAAAAGTAATTTTACAAAAGAAAGAGGGATATATATGGACATATTTCATATATTAATTATATAGATGTTTATAAATATTTATGTATGTTTATACACATTCATGCATGAAAAATTTTTTACCGGGATCTTTATTAAGAGTGACATTTCATTTTTTAGAATGACATTTCACTCTAAAAGTTTTAATGCACGCGTTTTAAAATCGGCAGACCAATGCGATGCTGAGTTTAAATTAAATTAATAATTTAATTTCGGTCACTCACATTACACTGAATTAGTACGCATTAAACTCAAGCAATGAGGTGACATTACATAAACAGTAAACGTCAACATGATCACGTCAGCTATCTGAGAAAACTGCTTTATATCTCAGATGGAATAATATAATCAATTTTTAATATCAGTTGTTAATATCTAATGAAATAATACATATATATGTATATTCTGTTAAATGTGACGATGCATTATTGGATATTTAATTATTTAATATATTTATATGCTTTTACATTTAACTTTATTAATTTCATGTATAACAGCTTTTAGTATGCATTATCAAAATTAATATTAAATTATATTATATATTAATATTAATATTAGTAATTTTGAGAGTAGATATGTATAAA
>NW_017259368.1:293556-294701 GCF_001594045.1 Atta colombica
ATTTGTAAAATATTCTCGTAAAACTTGTAAGAATTTACAAGAGCTTATAAAAAACTTTATGCAATATCTTTGCAAGTAACTTCTTGCTAATATTTATGAGAAATATAAAGTAGATATTTATGAATGATCGTACATCTTATTACGGTACATAGAATTACAGTATCAGTCGTAAGTTCTTACAAGTTTTACGAGAATAAGTTACGAGCCTTTATGATTCCGCTTAGGAATCATATATTAACTCATTAATTACATATCTGTCAATTTATTCGCTTCGATCGCATTGTATATTAATAGAAAACACATAAAACATCGTTATTACGTCATCTTGCGAGAGTTCGACGTGCCGTTTTCGCGAGGCGCATATAATTGAGATGCCCCGTTAATTTCCATTAATTTTCATCGCAACGACACCTTCCGCCATCATTAAATGAACACTGTCCCCGGCGCCTTTGTTGCGCCTCATTTTCATAATCCTTCCTCTTAGATTGCTGCAAAATATACCGACATTATTTTATTGCCGGCTAGCATCTTCCCACGATCATCTTTCTCGATATGTACGTTCTACGGTACATGATGGATGTTTCTTACGCGATGATCGATGTGTAGAGTATCGCGGATCTATTTATAATAATCGGGCATTGAAAAAATTCTCAAACAATTCAATGTTGTATAATGAATTCGATCGTTTTGAATATTATCCAAATTCTTGAATATCTTGAAAATTTGAGTTGGAATCATCTTGTGCATTGAATATGTTTCTTCTTACTCTTATAGTAATACAATTTCTAAGTAAACGCCAATTAATTCTACAATAACATAACATTAATATTAGAATTTCACACTTAAGAACATAATTGTTACATACAGCATGTGTTATATTACATTTATATTGTTCAGTGTAAAATTATAACATATTAGAACTAGATTTTCTACAATAAGCCATTACCTAATAGCTTAAGGCACGAGCTGTAAGAAATCGACCAATCACAATTGTGAATAGAAGGAGAATAATCGACTACGATTAGTTAATTTTTTACGGTTTAAAATTTAAAGTTTAAGTAATGGTTTATTGTAGAAAGCCTATATATTAATAATGTTACGTTATTATTAGTTGCTTACTATATTATAAGTAATATATATATATA
>NW_017259368.1:295117-300547 GCF_001594045.1 Atta colombica
TATATATATATATATATATATATATATGTATAGCATTATACTGATTTCCCAAGTAAAGCACAAAAATTATAATAATATCATAAAGACATTATGATCTTATTTGTCACTTATATTTATTTTAAGTCTCAAATGATATACATTATACATGACGACGTTCTATATTATCATTATTATGACTTTATTATGTATATTGATCACTCTGGACGTGTTTAGATTCCCTCGGATGCTTCCGCTCAGTGAGAAATGACAATGGAATCGACGATGTCAATTTCGATGTCGAATCGACATCGATTCGATGTCGATTCCATTGTCATTTCTCACTCTGGACGAGATATCATCCTTATTTAACGTTCGGTAAACGACAAGCAAAATAGAGTGATATCTGGGTGATGACTAAGGGTAGAACTCTAAAACATTAGAGAGTTTTTGCAATATCATTTATTCAGATACGGTAAACGCTATAAGGTCACTATTTTCTTCTTAACAACTAATTAAGAAAAGGCTAAAATGATTTTAGCATTCACCATATCTGGATCCATGTAAAATTTCTTATTATATAGAGAAAAGCTCCCTATTATAAGATAGGCGCCTAATATGAGATAGCGACGTTTCTGCTAAACTAATAAACGCTATCTATTGATTCCACCAAATTGAATTTATTGCTCTTGGATTGAAAATTATTTAGTAGAAAATTCATTATTAGATCATGCCTGTAGTCATTGTCAAAACAAGATTTTAGAATTTGGATGTCTTCAAGTTTCATTGAGATGAGCATTTTGTTTATTATTTAATAAATAAATATTTGGCAATAAATTTTTCATGTAGTGATAAAGGTCGTATTAATATAAAGTCGTACTAATAGAAAAATACAGGATATGTTGAATTGTTTAATTACAGAAGTTAGATTTGATGATCGTAAAACCATAAGGCATGAAAATCCTAATATGAGACCCAGAGTATTTTTAATATGAAATAACCCATGCTCCTATGTTATAATGAAAATCGTTGTTAAAGTATAAGTTATTGTAATAATAAAACAATTAAAAACAACTAAAATGAACGTCGAGTGTCTATATCTGCCATACTTGATTCCAACTACCTGAGTTCTGGATATAATCTATCACATGCTCATTTTTCGCGCACACTGGCTGTATTTTTATTTTAGAAACATTAAATAAAGTTTTTTAATTGCAATATTGATACTTTGCGTTTTACTATCAATTTCTCGGGGCATCTCATATTAGGAGCACAATTTAACTTTGCGATTTGCTCACTTTTTATATGCTTCACATTGCTTTAGTTTAAAAAAAAAAATGGAATTTGAATTAAATTTTATATAACGTTATCTTAAAGTTTATTAAATTCCCATCAAAATGACCTATTATTTTTTTAAATTCTACCTATAAATTTCTAGCATTTATCAAAAATGAACTCGGTATCTCATAATAGAAGCCTCTCTCTCTCTCTCTCTCTCTCTCTCTCTCTCTCTCTCTATATATATATATATATATATATATATATATATATATATATATATACGGGATAAACGTAAAATTATTAGGAAAATAAAAGTAACTCCTGGAGTAAGTGCTACAAAATTGATCTCAGAATTATATGAAGAGATTAGCAAGAAGGTACATCTTGATACAGTTCATCGAGCATTAAAAGAAAATGGTTACATCGGTAGAGTTGCTCGTAAAAAACCACACAACGGAAGTTTAATGGTTTGGGGTTGTATTTCAAGTAAAGGAATGGATGAATTAGTTTTCATTGACGGAATTTTGGATAAAAATAAATATTTAAGTATTCTAAAAAACAATTTAATAAAAAGTGCTAATAATATGAATATACGAGGTTAGTTTCAAATTTTATCAAGATAATAATCCAAAACATAAATATAAGCGAATAGTGCAAGAATACTTACTATACAATTGTCCAAAAGTATTACATCCTCCATCACAGTTATTAGATTTAAATCCCATAGAAAATTTATGGAATTTATTGTAACATTCGGATTATGCCTACAAGATCAAAGAACTAAAATTACGATTAAAAAAAAAAAGACGAATGGACGCGCATTATATCAGACTATTTAACAAAAATTATTTCTAACATGCCTAAACATTTGCAGCATGTTATTAAACAGAAAAATTATCCAATAAAGTATTAAAATTATTATCATTTCGTTTATATATATTTATATTATTATATCTTGTTAAGCCCGAATATTTTTGCGATATCAGAATTAAGCAAAATTTTGTCTATAGTTTAATATATTCGAAACTGTATCATATAAATGTAATTATAAAAATAAAATTTATAATTCTAATGATTGTAATGAATTTTTCAATTTAAAATAAAAGCCGTAAATTTCTTACTTCAATAAAAATTATGTTTAGAAAATAATAATAATAATAGAAAATAATAATTAGAAAATAATAATTAAAAGTATCATGATGTCCGAATATTAATGTATTCTACCTGGGTTATTGATGCGAGATACGTAAATTATTTAAAAGCATTATTTATTATATTCGATGAAATCGCAAAAAAGCATGCTTACGCAATATATATCACGTGTCATTCGCCGCATCGGAATTCGAAAATATCACGGAATTTCGATCTCGAGATCGTTATATCGCCTATCGATCAGAGAAAGAGAAAGAAAGTATTTATTGTTCGCTCGACAGATGTAATCTCTTTAAGCGAGAGAAAGAGATATCCCTCTATCGTGAAATATCTGCCGCGCGATCTCTTTCGGTTACTCCAATCGATCGGTTGCTCCTCTCTCGCGTTGGTGAAGCAAGTGAATGGGCGCCTTGGCTGTCGGTAGCTGGAGCCTTCCTGCGAGCGCGAGGTTAGCCGAGCAAAAAGAAAATATAGTTCAGGCTGCTGAGTAAAAAGCCGATTGCATAATGTAACCAAGGCACGTCGCAACGTCGCTTTTACAAGGCGGTGCAGCTCCTCTTTGCTGTCATTGTTGACCTTTGGAAAGTATCAGGCGCTCATATAAGCGTGTGTATCCCAAGGGGTGCAGCCGTCGTCGCAGTGGCGGCCCTCATAATGTATGTTATGTGGCCGAACATAAATACGCGCGCATTTCTGGAGTCAGATCTAGCGAAGAGCGCGAATGAACGAATTTGCTTCAACGCACGAGCATGTTCAAGTAGCACACAGTGCTTACAAAGCGTTAAAAATGTGCATATAATCGTTTTTTAGCGCTTTGCAAGCGCTGCTGTGTTACTTGGGTGTAGACACAGTGCCACGAGTCCAATTCGAATCCCTTACAGAAATCCAATTTAATTTAACACCTAAAGCCCAGTTTCACAACTCACGGTTAACTCTTAATCGAGGTTCAACTTGTTTCTCAATCCTAGAATTGGAAAGAGATAATAAATAAGTTGAATCTCGGCTAAGAATTAATCGGAATGGATTGTAAAACAAGGACTAAAAGAGCAATTTTGCTGAAAATCTGAAGCTAGATACAGATCTGAAAGTGACTTTGCTGGATTAAAACAAGGTTGCTAAAATATCAAAAGATGCAAAACATTTGCAATATTGCTCATAATGCAAAATTATTTTGATAGTCTAACAAAATTACTTTCAGATCTGTATCTAGCCAAAATTTTTAGATTTTTCAGCAAAATTGCTCTTTCATTACTGAAAAAAAAAAAGATTAATTGCTTATTTTAAGTATTAAAAGTATTATTATTTAGGAAGATATTTGACTTTTACTAAATTTATTATTTTTTATAAAGACATGAAACACATTCATCAATTTGCATCCAAATTACAGAAAATAATTAATATTAAAAGGTAGTGATTATTTTAAAAGCACTGAAAACACAATATGTATCTAATTAATACATATCTAATTAATACTCAAAATAAGTAATTAATTACTATACTTTTCAGTAAAATGAATTACATTTTTATAAGAGAGGCAAATTGACGAATACAGCTTTTAAAAATAGTGGCGAAATTATAAAAATATCTTTGATCCTACAAAGACAAGCGCTAATTAAAAATGACTTTTTAAGCGTATGCGACAAGCGTGTACGACAATACTTGTTGGAATCTAACGCGCCTTTTCATAGAGTAATTATATACAATTGTATTGACATGCATGCTGTAATCGCAACGAGGATTAATTAACTATTCGTGCCGCACTTTCGATATCTTCGTCAATACTTTCGCCATAATCATTAGCAAATAACTTGCAATGAAGCTGACTTCATTCATCGCAAACCGGTTCCGCGATTGCTGCAAGTTGATCCGGAAAATTAACACTAAGCAGAAACGCAAAGCTGAAAAGATAGTGATATAATCGTATTAGTTATGAACTAATCTAATTGTCTTGCATTGTAGATGCACCCGGCTGCTTTCTCGCAGAAATGAAAAGGCATTGCTAATAAAAATATCTAACGAGTAACGATTCGAAAAGATGATATAAGCGATTAAACTGATGCTTCAATACTTGATCTCAGCTTAAATTTTGAAAAGAAGGCATAAAAAGCATTGATACATTTCATAGTCTTGACGTTTCCTTTACAGGGCACTTTCTTTACAGAAATTATGCGTTTCGCGGATTATCTCCGTGTCCAAATCCATTCTTAGGGCGGTATTCATATGTCTGTATTCATAATTAGATCTTACATTTAAGATTTTCTTAAATTTATCTTTAGATTCTCAGTAGCTAATAAAATAATTCGTACAACATCTGAAGATAAATTTAAAAAGCCTTAAATACAAAGTCTGAATATGAATAATAAAAACGGGCAATAATCCGTTTTTATTTCAAGACAAAATAATATTTTAAGATACTAATACGGCCCTCTGATTGGTTCGTGACTTCTTAAGATTGTATTTAAGATGATCTTGAATATGAGATTTGATTATCAATATCGTCCTTAGAATGCCAACATTTCGTGAATGTTGCATAGGTATTCAGCAGAGAGAAACCTCTCTCTGATATCAGACTGCTCTTCGGCCTGATGAACTGAAAATGTTCACCATTAGGGGCATCTAGTGTTTCTGTGCGAGATTTAATTCGAGCTAATGATACCGACTGTGATACCTACTTATGCATGCTCGATCTACATATTGCTCATTTGACATAATTATCCAAAAACAAATTCCAGAAAACAAGTTTTCGAATGTTGGAATCATTAAAATTTTGCTATATTAATTATCAAGAAATTATTATTTTTATAATCATTACTTTACAATTAATTCTGAAATGCAGTTTTGATGTAATAATTGATTGTAAGAATAAAACTAAGTTCTCTTAAGATAAATGTCCTTCAAATGTTCTTTTAAAATATATTCTTTCTTTTTTGTTTCTAATTTCATTCTTTTTCTGCAACTCTAAAATGACAATTATTTCTAAAAAATTAGAAACTTATATTGTAAAAAATGTAATATATATAT
>NW_017259368.1:300647-315102 GCF_001594045.1 Atta colombica
TGTAATATTCTATAGTTTATTTAACATAGATATTACAAAATTAACGTTAATTATATATCTCGTATTCTTGGCCTTTGGGTTATCTTCATTTTTTGTTCTGCTATTTGCAAAGGTGACGATATTAAGCCGATTAAAGTACAATCAGCTTCCAGAAGAGTTATATCCGTTTCAGCACCTAAGAACTTGGAGGAAAGTTCCAAATCTTTTATCCTTAATCGAACCTTAGATCCTCTCACATAATATCTAATATAAAAAACAAAATAACAATATTTAAGACAGTATTCATCAGTAGATATATTTGATATACAAATTTCATTAAATAACCCAGATAACAAAATGCTAGCAGTACGCCAGCGTTATATATTATATCAGCAAATTCAATCACAATTGTAAAGATTCCTATCTACTGCATCTTCTTTAAGCTTGGTTTTTGTCATCATTAGCTTGCCAAACATAGTATAATAACAGAAATGCAGCAAGAATGGAATATATCTTGTCATCATAATATGATGGTAGAAACATGATAAAAATAGAATATGGCCTGTCATATCAGATATTAATGGCAGAAACACAACAGAAAATGTGCATGATGATGACTTACAATTAGTCTATCATATCAGCTACTAATAGCAGAAACAGCAGAAATTATCACTCAGTTTTTAAAAAATCAGTTTAATATTCTAAATTCTATATAGGAATTGTATCAAAAATTAAACTGATAGGAAAATACTACACATTTTTATTTTCATTCGTCGTGTTTGCAGTCTTTATATTTGGCCAAAAATTTAAATATGAGATAAATACAGTTATGTTGAATAGTGGTAAACGGAAGAAATATGGTATAACATTTCCATGCCATGTATTTGCTGTTACTTTTTAAAACATGCTTGAGTTTTGCCATGTTTTCATCGTTATGCCATGCAAGCAAATAAATTTGATTTCTGATGACATTTGCCAGTATAATATGATAATATGTTATGCTCAGTTTTGGTATAATTTTTAATGACATGTAATCAGCATGCAATGTTCAAAATATACTGCCAAAAATTTCTGCTTAATTTTTGCAGAATTTTTTATAATATATCTTGATATTGGAACTGCTTCTTTTTGATGCAGAAAACAAGCTTTTTACTGACACTATTTGAGATTTGGTAGATCATGCACAGCTATTATTTGAGTTCTGTCAACATAGTTTGTATCACAAAAGTAATATATGATCTTAGCAGACTTGGTTATCTAGGAAATACAATATATAATGTATTTTGGAAAAAAATAGATTTACACGTACTGTCCATTCTTGACAGGTCTCTGACAAACGCAGTGAAACTTCCATCCAAAATCAATGTACAGATCATCATTAACCACATGATATATCTCACCTCTTACGACTTTTCCTTCGGGATCACCCAACTGAAAATAAAATTATATATTTAATAAAGAGCAGTCAAATAACTGTTCGCACTGAAAAGGAGAGATTTACATCGACAAATTTGGAGTTGCGAATTAAGGAAACAAACGTCTGTGGCGATTCTAGTTTTTTATCGTCAATGTGCAAGAATTTTTCGTAACTTCGTGCAAAACCACTCAATTTCGCTTGAGATTCCTCAGTTGCTTCTGCATTCTCATTTACTATTGCAGCTTCCTTCTCGATATTGGGCTCCACAGACGAAAGCGAATTCTTGCTTTGTTCCTCTGAATCTTTACTCGTGCTAAAACATCTCGTGGACGAGGAACTCGCTCTTAGAACGCCGAGAGATCGCAAATGTATTAACGTTCTCTCGAGACGACGTATCTTGTTCATGATGACAACAAAAAGTCCCGTTTTTTATATCGTCACACTTGCATACTAAATGACTTTAGGTTAGGTTAGATTTAATATCCTAAAGCCCAATATCTATTACGCTAGAAATCAATCCGAGATCTCGTACAGAGAAAAAATTTACAAATCACATTTGAACAATTTGGTCACATGACCAATGCGATTGGTCAATTCTTTCTCTCCGGGTCTCTCGAACCGATTTCTAGCATCGTGGATATTGGCCTTAAGAAAAGCTGAGCTTATGTAAATATTATTGTGTTTTCAGTTATCTTAAAGAGGTTATCGCGATTAAGTATGCCAAACTGATTTTAGACTTAGAATTGTCAACGAAAAAACTTGTATTCTATAGTAATTATCATAAAAAAATATCTAAGAAAAAAGAATTTGTTTAACTTATCGTTTCTAACATCGTTTATCTTTTTTCTGCCAAGAGGAAGGTTATGTTACCACGAATGTTATTGTAATATTAAATAAATTATGCAATTTTTTATATTATATATTTCAGATTATCCTAAAGAGAGATTAAAACGATAATGGTGTCGCCTTTTTCGGTGTCAAGTGTTGCAAGCAGAAACATTTCTACTTCAATCTCTATGAGTCAAATAATTAAATTGAGTCGATTGAGAGTAGTGAATAACAGCAAACCAAGCTATGATGTAGGATAGATCACCACATGCATGCACGTATACAACAAGCGCAGGGTGGAATATATTGGTGAGACAATAAATGAAAAACTACATAAAAGATATTGTCATTTTATAGGAAATTTATCTAAATATTGCTATACTATATTATTCAGTATTATTCAGGTGATAGAATTTTAGTTGTTATAAGAGGTGAAAAGAAAAAGAGTATATATTGATTGAATTGAAACACCAACAGATCCCTAAAATTCTCAAGTTTTAATAACAATCTGGTACTCGTAGACAACGGTACATCTCTAGATGTAGGTGTCTATTCACCCGATATTTCACACGATAGGTGCATATTCCAAACGAAAATGAAAAAAAAGACTCACAGCAAAGGAGCAAATTATACTAAACTAATACCGATTGCATCCAGATTTGTAGTGTATCTGTCTTGCTAACTATTGTAATATATATTAAATATTTTAATGAAATGTTAATATTGTATTTTCCATAAAACTTATAATATGGAAGTGTATTACTCTCTGTGTATGCATCTCTGTGTATTTTATTGTATATTGATATTTTAATAATAAAATTACTATATTCAAACCTATTTTTTATTGTATATGTATACTAGGAGTATGTTCCACTTAACATATGTTTGCAATGTTCGCGTCATCATATCATTTCATTCTTGTTTAATGTTTCATGACAAGAATGAAATGATCGCGTATCGTATGTATGCTGTCATTTTGATACGTAAGTATAACGCTCGCAAATGTAATTTTAATTGAATTATCAGTCACGTGATGTGTATCATTTTGTAAGCGATTGTTTAAATTAATTGTCAAAGTTATATTACTTATGCCTATGTTAATTTATATTTTTATTAAAATTTTAACAAATTGTATAACTTTTATTCTTCTTTAAATTCTCCTTTAAATAGAATTTATTATTAAATTTGTCTTTATCGAATTCAGAAATTAAATTAATAATGCGAATAATCCTTCAATTCTCGAAAGCACTTGTTTTCAATGTGATTCCTATATAAGAATAAAATATAGATGAGCATTTCGAATCCTCTGTAGAGGATCGATAGTCTGATATTGAAAAAAGCACTCTCTGTCCTTAATCTGTTAAGTTAGGCTAGAACATGATTTAATTATTAAAATCTTTATTCAATAGAGTTTAACAGGTTCAAATACAAAATAATACAATATTAAACTGTGTTGTAGCTGTATACTGTGTTGTAACTGTATAGTAGGTATAATGCTTTCATTACGTGATCTCCTTAAAACAAAAATGGTCTTAAAAATCCAGACTTGATTGTATTCATAATCGAATCTTACAAGAGTCTGTAATGTCTGAAGAAACGATCTTCCGATTTTTAAGACCGTCTTCTGACTATGAATATTGGCCAGTGTCTACAAAAAAAAAACAAAATACAAGTTATTTACAAGTGAAAAAATTATTCAATCAATAAGATTAATAGAATACTGATTAACTTACTGACTTGACATAGTTTAGAAACTTATAAATATTTGTATTTAATGTATTGAATAATAGTAAAATGCTTGTGTTGCAACATTCACTGCTAATACTGAAAATCTATAATACACGTCATCTGTTCTGTAAATCAGCACTGTAGCAGTGAATATGGGAACAAAGACAATGTAAAGTACTCTTAATTCTAATCAATAGAATTACTATTTATCAGACTTACTGTTAAAAATAGTTTGATATCAGTTAACAGGAAACGCTCAATAGGCAACTATCCTTATTCAATTAATGTTGACTATTTTTTTGCGTTCAGTTTTATAACGCAATAATTTTGCTGTTCAAAAATTTGTCTAGTAAACGACCCGAAATGCACTTAACATCTCGCAACACGTTTACTTAACGGTCGGATCATGATGGAAAGAAGAAAGATGAGTCATTCCCTTTATTCACCATAGTGGAGGAAACTATGAAGGAAACCATGATAGAGGTAGTACCACAGTTGGTATCATCAGCTTGATTATTATCACAGCCGGTATTTGCGTAGCGATTGCAGGTAAATAGGTGGAATTACTGAAAGATAGAAAGCTTTAAAATCTTGCGATGTCCGCGAGAGATCAGTTTCTCACTTGGTCGTCGTTTCGTTCCGATCGCGGAAGAAGGTAACGGCTTTTGTTCATGTATACTATATACATAATACTGCAGTCAGCAGTGTACAGTGTACTTCGCTGTGCGTTTTCCTTTCGCTCTCGTTCTCCGCGAGGAATAACGCACTGCACGTAAACGGTAAAAGGCCGCGAATCGCAGTGACGTGTCCTCGACAATTTTTCGCGACGCGCGAATTTGTGTCCCGTCGCCGGCGCGGCATCGCCAGGTCATCGCATTTGACGAGTTCCAATTGAGTCGAGGAACGATTTATTCGACGATTACGTCAAGTATAAACGGTTGCTTAATTCGCCTGCAAGACACACGGTGAGTAACATTTCTGCATCATCTGCACATTCTTCCTACGAGCTCGACCAGTTTGACGAAGCGTTTCATCGCGATAGACTTTTTTTCTGTATTTCCTTTTCTCAATGTCGCTCACCTTGTCCGATGTTTAACATCACGATCACGACATACACGAGTTCGTGCGTTAATTACGAATCCTATTAGTCCTGTTTCGTGTAAATTATATTATTTAAGAATAGGAATTGCATGTATCGTTTGTGTGTTGCACTTATATATGTGAATTTATATATGAATGTTTATCGGCATGCTCGTAATTAAAATTTTATCTGTCAATTTATCTTAAATTTTGTTCTCGGTTCAACATTTATCTCGTATATAATTATATAATATATCATTTTACTGTTAACGATTTGAATTTTACAAGGAAAAAAGAAATCTGAAAAATATTTTCAACTTTTATTGAAATATTCAAATGTAGCTTTTAAATTTTTAATTTTTATTGAAAAATCCCGATGACTCACGTTAGGAAATCAAATAACTGTTTACGAGTCAGAATGAGTAAGTCATTAATACTTTTATAAATTATTATTCTTATCTTCTTTAATCCTTTTATGACTTTCATAAAATTTTCTTTTAAATTAATAACCTTTTATAACACACATCTGTATTATTTATGGACATATATATTAAAAATATATTCCACACAATGCAAATATGATAAAATTTTCATAAAAGTTATTTAAAAGGAAATTAAATAAAACATGTATTATTTATCAAAGAGATGAAAGATTTATAAGACTAATTGTAAATAAGACACTAGTTTTTCATATAGTATAAATTTTAATTCATTAACTAAATTAATGTAAATCTTCCGATAACTTAAGAATGATGTACACAAGAATTAGTGAAGACTCCTCATAATTTCATATAATAAATTAACAATATATTTAGATATCAATTTAATATATCAATTTAATATGACAAGAGATATTCTATTTTAATAATTTATATCATTATATCATATTTTAATAAAACCTGATATCTGGTTTTATTAGAATATGACATAGATTATCAGGTGTCATTAGAACAGATCTGTTCTTTTTGACTGAACTTTTGCACCAATTCATCTTTCTTCATTTTCTTTTTTCTCTTGAAGAAAAAAGGAAGAAAGATCATCTGATGCAAAAATTTAGCTAAAAAGAATAGGCTTATAGATTATTAGAATAGGATATGTCTTATTACTTAGAATAAAATTTATTACACTAAAGCATATTTCTTATTACTTAAAATAATATTACGACATACTTAACACATAGCAACTCAAATTTCAGCACTGACTCTTAATTGTTCTGTCTAAATATATTATTAATTTATTGACTCAGTAAATTTTTTGATTGGTTTTGATTCATTTTCAGTACAATAATATATTCAAAATTATAAATTCGCGCATCATGTCATTGTAGTAGTTGCTTAGATGATATATTGTGAAAATCAAACTGTGTAAACAAAGTCAGACAATTCAACAAATTATAAAGATTCAGTATATTTATATATGAGATTGAATATTTTTCTAAACTTCTTCATGACATAAAAAAATATACCTATTTGCGAATTTTTTCTGGATCTCTATAATTTAAATTATTATCTGACTTTGGTTGCGTTATTTGATTTCCAAGATGATATATGATAGAATAGAATTTAAAGTATGCGATTATTGTACTGAAGATGGCTCATATTTACATTGATTTAGTTAATAAAAATGTTTACACGAAAAACTAGTGTTGGTATTTATAAGCATTTTATTTCTTTATATTCCCACTTTATTTCATATTATTAACGATTTTCGTAGAGTTTTATAAACAAAAATTAAATTGAAATAGGTTTAGCTTATATATTGCTGCGTTGTTAATTCTATTGTGTCATTTTATCTTGCTTATTTTCTAGCGAGTGATAAGAATGAAGATAGAATAACACAATTGCATTGACAGCACATTTCCCAAACGTAGTCAAAGTATAAGCTTATTATTTAAATTTAATTTAACACTACAAAATTATTAATAACATGTATATATATTTTTCATTTAAACTTTTTAACAATAATTTTTTTGGAGTATTTTGCTTGGATTGTATTTTATATAATACAAAAATCAGAGGAAAAAAGAGTTAGTCGCTAGCGTGCAAAAATAATTTTGATGCCCTAAAAGTGTGTATGTAATTATTTATATCTAGGAACCAATTAAAAAAAAAAAAGTAGATACAAAAGGAATCGTCTTAGATATGAATTATGTGCTTTTTTCCAATTCTAATTCTTATAAACTTTGTACAATATCCATTACCTAAATTTTAAGCCATAAGAGATTGACACAGTCGAATATAAGAAGAATAATCGACTATATATATATATATATATATGATTAATTATTTACGGTTTAAGATTTGAAATTTAGGCAATGGTTTATTGTAGAAAGTTTTTATTTTCTATATCCCCATTCGGGATACAGAAAAAGATAAGTAAGCTAAAAGAAATTAAAATTAATTTATATTGGTAAAAGTGAACAATAGAGGAGAGGAAGTTAATTTTAAGACGCTGTCTATAATATTCAGGCAGTTGTGATTTTATCGTAATATGTTCAAGCATAATTCAATGAATCTTGGTTTCGATTGCCTCTGGCTTTGACCGTCTGTTATGCACGCTTTGCATGCTTGCCAAGTATACCTGAATATCATTTCATGGCGAAATAACATCTCAAAGTCGGGACAGAGTCTACCTTTCGAATGTATGCCTGTGATGCGCACATAGATTTTACAAAGATATATATAGCGTCAATTAAGTGTGTCCGATGAATACAAAAATTTTGAGCCCCAAAAATTATAGTTATTTAAAATTTTTACATAAAAAAATGTAATTATATATTCATTCAAAATTTTGATTTTTCAAAAAGTATTTATTTACAAAAACCTATGAATATTTAACGTATTCATATTCAAACAAATATAAACTGAAAAAAGCTCCAAAAGCAATCGTTATTCCTTAACTATATAATCAGCATTTTGATGACTAAGTAAAAAAAATGAATTTTATTTTATTTTTTGTCATTGTAATATTTTATGAAGGAAACTTAGAAATTTTGAAAAATATTTTAGAAAGCAATACAGTTTTTTATTTATTAATATCTATTTGATAGAGCGTCATATATTCCAATATAATTCCAGTTACATCACAGTAATGTTATAAACGTTTTATAAGATATCTTGAGCGCGTCGTTCATTATGATCTATGGACATTAAATTCCGAGATATATTATTTATTCCTAATAAAAATGTGTTTTTTTTTATCTTTGTTATCTTTGTTTAATCTATAGGTTAAACAAGGATGCTCATCGTATAGGTCGCAGACCTATAAGCGCATAGTTTAGCTATTATTTTTATAGATTTCTGTTTTCTCTTGCAGGCTTCAAGCTATGTGCAGATAATATTGTATAAAGTTAAAGTGGAACGAAAATATTCGTAATCATATTCAAAAAATATTCATTCAAATGAAATGAAAAAGTATTTATTCGTTTCTTGACGAATAAAAAAGAAATATTCGAATGTGTGTTTATTCATTTATTCGAATATTAGATATATTCGAACACACTAAACATATGGGACCTACAATTTAACGCTGGTTCCCAACAGCAATTTGAAAGGTTTTCTTGGCAATAGATAATTCTTGAGGCGTGTTTGAATTCTCACTCGAGTACTTCTCGAGTATGATGTCAGCCTTATTTAACATTTGGTAAATAAAAGTGGATACCTGGGTGACACTCGGATAGGAATCTAAACATAGTTTTGATGATTTGCAAGACCATCGAAGAAGAATTACGAGCGCGTAAAAATTTCTTGGATCTGCTGGGAATCGAACTCGAGTTCCCTAGCATAGATTAGAGGTTCTGTTCGCATTGCTTGAAATCTCCAAAAATTTTTGAACTTAAAATGAAATAGATATATATTTGGATGTTGAAAAGAGAGAAAACGAAGATATTGAGTGCAAAAAGTATAAGCAACGCGAACAGACCTCAGGTAGACTCGTATGCTGTCCACCATAGAAGCTTTCAACAAGGCGCACAGATGCATAGTATGGCACAATGAATCTTAGATGAATCGTGGCATCTTTGTTGTTCCCATATTTCGCTTGTGCTTTATATCCTTGAATTATTCCATGTATAATACAAATGTTAAAAAAAGTTACAAAAATTTAATTTAAAAGAAAGTTTTATAAAAATTATAAAAGAGAGTGAGAGAAAGAGAGAGAGAGAGAGAGAGAGAGAGGAATAATTTTATAAAAATATTAAACACATTATATGTTTATATACTCCAAATATAAGACAAATATCATAATTTTTAAAACAAATTATTTAAAAGAAAATTTGATAATAAAAGAATTTACATATAGTGTAAATAATTTTTTAGAATTTTATGGCGAAAATATGTAAAAATATGTAATATAAAATATGTAATATAAAAATATGTAAAAATAAATAAATTGAAAGGACATTTAAACAGATAAATCGTATAATATTAATATGACCTTGCGTTATTATCTTATTTTAAAACAAATAGTGGGGAATTCATTCCATTATATTCATATAGTTCATAGTTTATTGTTTTATTCTTATCCGATCAGAACCGAGCGTGTGATCGTAAAAGTTACGAGGAAATCACGACGAGGAATTAGTTCAGCGAAAGGAAATTCATGCAACGGGCTTTGTATCCTGTATCTATTGTCAATTAAAAACATGATTTCATGGAAGCTTCTTTTAAGATTTTATATTCCCTAATGACTTATATGATTTTCCGTTTCCTGGCGGAAGCATTAATAACACGGAAATGGAGATTAAAACAATTCATTTTGCTTGGTAATAATGCAATACGCGAGAAAAAGGAAGTATTCTTTTGTAGAGTTTCTCTTAAGATAATTAATTTCTGAAATAATTATACATAAATAGATAAATAACAAATATAAGAGAGCTTTATGAAACTTTGTCATGAGCGTTATTCGATTTAATAATATATTAATAATATTTTAATAATAATATATTTTAAATGTATCATATGTATGTCTAGCTGTTAAAATATTTACTTTAATTACAAATAATTTAACTATAAATATGTATCGCATTTCTAACTGTTAAAATATTTACTTTGGTCAATAATTACTTTAAAGTTAAAAATTTACAGCTAAAACGGTGAGAAATTTCTGAGACACGTTATGTATAATGCTTATCATATCATGTTAATGTGAATCATGTTTATTCGAGCACAGCAGCGTAAATGCATTCATGGTTTTGAGTAACATATCAGCTTTAAAATAAGATATCATGTCCATCCAAAGTATTACGAGGTATGCATTTGGGATTTTAAGCTTTCTACGTGCGACTCCGCTGGCAAATATATATAAATATCGTGTCTCTGTTACTTAACATCCGCCCAACTTTCTATTCGCGCGCCAGCACAAATGTGTGTGTGCTCGTTCATTATTTACATTTAGATGTTATTGCGAGTCTCATTACATGCCGCGATTCCCAGACCTTTTCGTATACATTACGTAGATAGTTTCTTGATGTAATATATCTTTTTAAATCCCACGGGATCTTGAAATAAAAATATCAAGAATCGTCTGTACTTGTATTTGCAGACAATTGTGTCAAATTGTTGCAACTTTCTTCTTGTTAAAAAATGTAGAATCTTTTTTTTCTCAAAGATACTTAATTATTAGTAGCTATTATCTTCGAACAAAGATGTTTTTAAAAGCGCAATTTTCATTCCTTATTAGACAATGGTGTTTGAATTTTAAGATTCATTGAAATTTAGATTTTATGATGTAAAATTAAATGGCTAGCGCGCGAGCATGGCATGGATCATGCCCGGATTCGATGGTAGAGACCAAAATATTTACGCTCGTGTATCCTCTTGAAAAAAGCCGGCAATCTCCCGAGAGTATCTTTGTCCACAGAAACACCTCTCGAAAAATCCACCATTTAGAATTGCAAATAGATATATTAAAATAGGTCTCATATGTTTGTGGCAATTGATTAACATGCGCACCACAAGCATATGAGAAGAGAGGTGTAACACAGGCCAGAGGCTTAATGTAAGAGGAAGAAAAAGTACAATTAAATAATAAGAACATAATTTTTTTTATGTTTAAGATATTTAATATTACAAATATTCCACGAAAAAATTTGTTAGTCTTCGATAATAAATTTCATTAGCAGCATAATAACAATAATACTTAACAATAATTATATATAAGCGTGCCTTAATTCACTATGATTTGACCTTGTTATATTGTTGTGCTACGATCTTGTGCATGAATGCTTGCACAAGATCGATGATAAAATACTACAAAATATGTATTATCTCTATAGCTATTTATAGATTTTCTGAGAAAATTATCTGAATGCATCAACGTTAATGTTATATATGTGCGGCGAAAAAAGGAAATGCATTTTAACGTGTATTATAAAAATTATCGGCTGTCATTTGATAATCCTTTACTTGTTTTTTTTTTATAGATAAAGTCATAATAAATTTGCATATTTTTACTTTCGTGGCATTTTATTGTAAACATAAAATCATTGGCCCAATCCTTTTTCACCTAATACTTTTCGTTAGAGTTCGTCGAGTATTGCCCAAAATTCCAATCAGAACTGCTCAATACTTTCAAAAAACGATTTGCGAGATATGAGAAATTATTGAAAATTTTTTGAGAGTACTGAGTAGTTCTAATTGGCGTTCTGAGTAGTACTCGACGAGCTCTAACGAAAAGTATTAGGTGAAAAAGCGATTGAGTTAACGGTTTTCGAGGTATAGAGACATTTGAACTCTATCATTGAAAATTTTCTAAGTTCGACGTCGAACAATTTTTTAAGAGTTCCAGTAGTTCTGATTAGAGTTCTGTGTAATTCTCGACGAGTTCTATCGAAAAGTATTAGGTGACAAAGTGATTGGATGACTATATAAGGAAATACATACTTCTGCAACCGATTTTTCAAATTTCGTTTCAAGTATATATCTCTTTTATTTTTGAGTCTGTGTTGGTTTTAATCGCTGAGAACTCTTTGAAATTGTTATAATGACAATTAACGTGTCACAGAACTATTTTATAAAAAAATTTTTTTTTTTATAAATTTTCTTGTGTGTCAAAATTGTTTTTTATATATCAGAAACTCTAGATATTCATAAAATAGAGCTATTAAGCTGCTCAGAACTATTTGATCTCGAATTTCGCTGAGAAGTTAGCATCCCATTTTTTAAAATTATTTAAAAATAATTATTAAGCGGAACTCTTGTTATAAATTATATAGAACTGTTCGTCTTGTCAAAAGGAAACTCTTAATCAGAACTCCTGAATACTATAGTTTGGGTGCTAACTTCATATACTATATTTTAATCTATATTATCATTTGTACATTATTGTTTTGGATTCAGAACTCAGTTCTTTTTTTAGGAGAAAATGGAGAAGAATTTTGGTTTTACTAACGTACAACCTTCGGCCCCTCTGCCAACCGCTCCGCCGTCTTACGAGGAAGCCATAGCTAACACAGGAGGAGCACCTACGCATCCTCCAGTTCTTCCCACACCGTATCCTCCAGGAAATGCACCAATACAAATGCCCATGCCATGTATGTTTTGATACAAAGTGAATTTGAAACTTTTTTATAGTATAAAATTAAGTTGAAATGCGAAATTTTTAATTTTCAAGCCTTATATAGTAAAAAATGTCTCTTATTTGTAAATTTGTGACTCAATTGCTAGCATATATTTTTTATCTATTTTTTTTATATAGAAATTGTTAATGTCAATTCTTTTTTTTTAATTAATGATAAAGAAGATGGGTAGGATAGGATAGACAGTAAATCTTATATAATTTCAGACAATCAACCACCAAATCAAACGACAATGCCTATGCCATCAGTTTACCCGGGTTCAAGTCGATCAACATCGCAACCACGTTTCAATGCCGAATCGAATTCCGTACCGCGGACACAAGTACGAGTCATTCAACAACATGTAGTGCTCGCCTTAGGGCCGAATGCAGTGAAAATGTCCTGTCCAACATGTCATGCCGATATCAAAACTACTACGATATCAGATCATCAGCCAAGTGCTCATATTTGCTGTGTCATACTCTGCTTACTTGGGTAAGTGATGAATTGCTTTGTACATATTTATAATTTGCGTTTACTATATGGAGATATATATATCGATTATATTTAATGAAGTTTTTTGTTCCTCCGATTATAATGTATTTATATATTTTTCTTTGAATTTATTAATTTTAATAATGTTTAGTAATATTTAATGTTTAGTAATAGAAATCTAAAGGAGAATGTTAAAAAGCCGATTTTTGCTCACAAAGGTGTAAATAAAAGGAATAGTGTTTTATTATAAATTTTGACCTGAATACGATAACGTTAATAAAAAAAGTTCGAGATCGATAGGGAACACCTTGAAAAGTAAACAAGAATCTTGAAATTTCATTAAATATATCAAGTTTATGCTTAATTTTCAAGATGTTTCCTCTCAATTCCTAATTTTTTATTAATATTATTATATTAACATTATTATATTCAGGAGATTAAAATCTATAAAAAAACGTTATTCTTTTTAATTACACCTTTGTAAAGAAAAATCATCCTCTTTTATTTTTGAATATTTATTAGTTATTAAAACATAAATTATTGTTCTCACATTGATTATTATAATTTGAATTATTGTAATTTGTATATATATTTCTCACATACAAAATACAATTACATATTGTAGCGTGAAAAATGTGCTTTTGTAATATGTAACGTTATTGTATGTAAATCAAATGCTAAACAAATATTATATAAATTTTCTCATAAATAGTATTTATTATAGATTTTCTGATATTCTCTTTTTTTCAGATGCTGCCTTTGCTCATGCCTGCCATATTGTATGAATGCTTTCATGAGTGTTCATCATTTCTGTCCAAACTGCAAAAATTACATTGGCACGTGGAAAGGTTGATTTTATTCATGTTCATACATAGGTTCTAACCTCCCGCATATCGAGATGCTCTGCAATTCTATAAAAAGCTACTCGATATCCTTCGTTTATCGTTCATAACGGAAAGAAAGGATTGTTAAAAACATCCATGTAAGTTATATATTACATGTTCGATTCTTCAGACTTGGAAAGATTACTGCGTTACAACATACAAATGATTATTTATAAAATACAAGTCCTGGTTAATCTAATGTAGTGTGAATTATAGATATTAATGAGTATTGTGTCTTGTATGACAAATGAATGACATGATATCATATACGCATGAATATTACGGACTTTTACATAATAATAATATAATAGATTGTAAGAAATGATACAAGTGTGATTGTAAGGAAAAAATTACAGGTACATTTTGCAAAGGCAGATTATATTCTTATTTATATGCGAAAAAAATTGATATTTTCCTTTCTTTTTTTATTGCAGAAGTCTTGTAAATTAAAGGCTTATAAATTAAAAAAAAAGTAATATTGATTAATTA
>NW_017259368.1:315202-315727 GCF_001594045.1 Atta colombica
GTTGCAAAATTTTCGTTACAATTATATTATTTGCTAGAGCAAAGTTTCAGCTTTAAGAATGTTTTTTAATTGATGATTTTTATCGGAGTTATGAGCAATTAAAGTCAGAATGCTCCTTTACTTAACTCGCAAATAACTCAGGAACGAAAACTTATAGGAACATTTTTAAAAAATGGTAGAGAAAGCTTTAAGCTTTCATGTTAGGTAGTCGAAAACTCAAATTTTTTTTGGGTACGTGAGAAACCCAAAGTGAAAAGAAAATTTTTCATCCTTTTCAGCTCGTAGTTTTTTAAATGTAAAAATTATCAAATTCACAGAAACTCAAAAAATATAATAATCTTTCGAAAGTAGAGATTTCAAGCTTTAAAACTCTTTTTAAATTTAAATTTCGTTCATTTTTGACGAAGATATTGTATATATAATTATGAATTAAAAAAAACAAAGAAACTTTTTCTCTGACCCAATATATAATTGTATACATAATTTTTATTTTTCTAAAATATAAATATAAATATAAATTTTCTT
>NW_017259368.1:315827-318940 GCF_001594045.1 Atta colombica
GTTAACAGTCTAGTATATTATACAGAAGTATTATTGCAGCTCTTAGATTTTTAATATAAAATAAGAATATATTTACGATTTTATTGTCGGAAAGTTGGACACGAGAATTTTTTTGGACACTTTCATTGTTTTACGTTAAACAGAAATATTCAAATTAAATTTTCTTTATAAGAATACTTTTTAAGTAATCATTTTAAGCAGTAATATTTGTACATGTGTGCTAAATTCAATTACATTATTTTATATGATGTATATGATTGCAAACGAAGTAGAGAATAAGATGAATATAAATCATGAAAGCTGCCTTGGCTCGTGTCCAGAGTAATACTATCGTATATTTTTATTTTTGTATCATATTAAATATGACATCGCGAAGAATAATATTTACAAAGAGAGTAATCTAATTTTTTTCTTTAGAAAACTTGATATGCGAGAGCACAAACGTGTATATCTAAGTGTTTCTTCGCGAATTTAGCCGAGTATATATTATATAAGCGATTATAAAAAAAGAGCATATATATTTTGCGTACATGAAAAAAATTACAAATATCTATTATAATAAGAGTATATACATTATTTTTTATTTTATTACAAATTATTTATGTTTATGCGTATATATATATATATAATATCAAAAAAACTGATAAGCACTAGGGCAGCAGAAGAGAGATTTTTTTAAGGAAGTTTCGTGTGTTACGGCATTGTAATTCAGTGTGTTCCGCGTTCTCTTTATTTCAAGTTAAATTGAGAAATAGTCACTTGGATAATATATTTTGCGATGCCGGACAAAACTTTCTCTGGCTTATTGAAGTTTTAATAGTTGATGTTATCATGTTGTATTTCAAAAGAACCACGAGTTTTTCAACTTTTCCAATATCTTTTATGCTTCGGAAATCCTAATAGTCTTCCATGTTTTATTGAAAAATCATCTATTAACCTTTACGAATAGATTAATGTGTGATTCAAATTTCATATTGATTATTGATAGCTTCGTCATGCTTCCTTGAGAACTTTTTTGTTCTCCCTTCTACTTATTATTAACAATATGTGTTTATGTGTGTGCGCGCGCGCGTGTGTGTATAAAAAGTTTGACTTTGAGTGGCATCAAGGTCAAACGAATGTGATCAGTGAATAGATCTTTTTAAACCTTATATAACTTTTGTTTGAAACATTTTTCTCAAAAATGCTTACTTTTCTAGATATTTGAAGGGTTCGGGACTTTTCGTACACCCTTTATATACACATGTGCATATACATATATAACTCCAGATTGCTCATAAAATCAACGTTATTACGCGTATAATTTTTTCGATGTATTTTTTATTCTTTCTTACTTTCCTATTTTTTCTTTATTTGCTTTATATTCATCGATTATATTTATATTTAAAGATAGTCATTGGTTCTACGAAAACATTGGTTCTACTACAAGTTATATTTTTTAATAGTTGTTTTAATGGCTTAATATTCTAATTGCAAGGATAATATTCTTGATAATTCCTGTCTGAGAATTATGAATATATAATATGCCTATGATTTTATTGTTTAATTTGGCTTTAATGATTAAGATTTTTATTAATTATTAAGACTGCAGATATATTTATGTAGATGAATTTATAATGGCATAATGTCTTATCAAAATGTCAATATACATACGTTTGTTGATTATAAATTTTATATTCGAAATCCATAATAAGTCCGGATATGTAAAAAAGATTGATCTGTACATTATTCTTATTTTACAAATTATGACATAATTCTGCCTATATATCGGCTTAGATAGTCGAACAAACATTCCACAACGAGCCAGTTTGACGAAGAATTCAACAGGTGCATGGCAACAGTATTTCTCAATCACTTAAATTTCTTATTTTATATGTTTAATCTTTTATTTTTCTAAAGTTTTATAGCTATAGAAAATGAAATATGTTTCAAAAAATAGTATTAAATTAATATTACAGTTTAGTAGTATATATTAGAAGTAAGAAGTTTAATAGTATATAATACATTAAGCTTTGAGAGAAACAATGAAAGTTTTTTTAATAAGGACTTGCTTTTTTTTAAAAAGATTATTTTCGATGAGTAGCATTTTATAAATTACAAGATAAACAACGCTTTGTTAATTGAGGAACACTATTTTGTAGAAATTCATAAACTAAGAAATGAATACAAACCTATACTTTTTATATCATTTCTCTTTATCTTCATGTTAATAATGATTAACAAGTTTAAACTTAATTAAGTGAATAGCAATTAACGACTACAATACGACAACAATAGCTGTTGCATGTAATCACAGGTGAATTAATTTTATGTTTGAGAGAATACATCATGTTTAACCGACATTTATTTTTTGCTTTAAAATTTATTCATCGAATAATGTCTATTTTTACTTTATACAGTTTCAAAGAAACAATTCTATAATTTTAGATAAAATATGTATCAATAATAATTGAGATTTTATACAATTCTCACAACATTATGTATTCTCACACATTATATATTTATGTGTTCTTATATCTTCAGGATGTGTGTATTCTATTTTTACTAATTACTTTTTTGATAATAAGTGATGTAGTAGCTTACATGTGTTCTATTATTTGTTGCGATGACGATGCATTTGTTAAAAATATGTCTTCTATGGTGCCAGAGCAGTATATAGCACAGTATATAATACAATGAAAGTAAATAAGTAACCATTATTCTGATGTTCTTGTTTATATATATCATTTATATTCAGTACGTCTTATATGAAGAAGCTTTTACTTTGAAGATATATAGCACTGGAATATAGCTGAGAACTTACAAGAAACGTTTGGCAACCCGAAAAGTAAAAAAGCCTTACAAAGAAATGCAAGATAGATAAAATAGTAATGACGAAAGAATTTTTCTTTCTCTTCCTTTGTTGAGTAATTAATATGTTCTCCAACCCTTTTACTATAAATCCTGATCTGAATAATCAAGATTATCATTCTTTCTTTCTCTTTCTAAATTGTATTTTTTTTTTTAGATTTATTCTTTAGAGAGAGAGAGAGAGAGAGAGAGAGAGAGAGAGAGAGAGAGAGAGAGAGAGAGAGAGAGAGAGAGAGAGAGAGAGAGAGAGAGGGGGTGAGAGA
>NW_017259368.1:318999-319861 GCF_001594045.1 Atta colombica
AGAGAGAGAGAGAGAGAGAGAGAGAGAGAGAGAGAGAGCCCGTAATTTTAAGTCTAATCTTATTTGGACTGGACATCTCAGGGAATTCTATTGTTTCGAATGGATTTGTTTTCTAATATAATTATGATTTGTAATATAATTATGATCTCTCTTTCTTCTTAGTTAATCCTTGTTTTTGTAACTTCTTTTGTTTATTGATGAACTCTGGTCTACAATGATAATATTTTTGTAAAGCTGCAGGTTTTTAAAAACTTTCCGTCGCTAAACATTTCTTGCTAATGCAATTCTAATATAAATCTGGAAGTCGAATGTGTTCTTACAAGTCCATATGTTTTAATTATTTAATTACGTAATTAAATACTGTAAGTAGAAAATTAAATAATTAGAAACAGGAGCATCATTCGGTTTCCAAAGATTTATATTACATTTTTATTAGGTAATAATTTTAAATTATGATTTTGACTTTGTCGAGAATATGTGCCCTTTAGCATTAATCAGTGCAGCGTAACATATTTCTGCATTTATTATTGCCTGAAATCTTTCATTTGTTTTGATAATTCCTTTATTTACCTTATAAACAAGTATATCATTTTAAATTCAGGCACTAAGATATTAAACTAGTCTACGTAGAAATGTATTTTGTCCTATCTACTTTCCGTTTGTTTCATTGGTTAATTACACAAATATTGTATCATATAACTTTTGTATATGAAATAATAAAATATATATTCAGTTAAGCATTCGTATTTATATTTGCCTGGTTAAAATAGGTATGTGTTCATGTTTAATTAAGAGAAGACTTAATTAACTTTTGATTTTTTAATTTTTATTTTTGCTTTTAATGCATACATCAGTATATCGA
>NW_017259368.1:319961-322240 GCF_001594045.1 Atta colombica
TTATAATTTGTCGAAAAACTACGCTACATATATGAATCGAATGCTCGTCGGGAAGATATTAATTGGAGCATGAAACTTGTCCTATATATAATTAGATTTAAGTGTGCGGATAAGATACCACCGTTACATATCGTGTAACCAACGTTACCAAAAGTTTTACAAATGATACTTATCGCGAAATCTTTTGCCGTAACATTGCGAACATCAATAGACGTTATTATCAAAGAACGAGTCGCACACTATTTGTGCGTACAATAATAAATACAAATACAATTTTTGTTTCGAGAATATAATCGTGTTGTAATCGTCGCTCATAAGGCAAGCTAGCGAATTGTCTGTTTCGGAATTAAATCACGTTTATATCATTAGGCCAGTTCCTAGAACTGAATAGACTCTAGCATTGTAACTATATTCCATATATACGTCTTAAAATCGAAGATCGTAATTTATCTAAATATATAATTTAAATGTCTGAGTACGAATCATAATGTATATAATGAACATTCGCGAATTGCGTTTCGCGTTTGGATATTGGTTTCTTCGGTTCCACGGTTATGACTTATCACAACTTAGCTAGATTCGGCAAGACAGTTCGCCGCTTCCCTTTTCATGTTGATAATACATTAGATATACATCACGCGTAGCTTAACGAATATGTCTATAATACGATAGACTTTAGTAATTCTTGACTGGATGGGAGATATTGCTGTTGAGCAACGGAAGAATATTCCGTATCAATCGGTTTTGTATCATCGTAGAGTGCCGGTGCTTCGCATAGAATAGTGAAGGTTCCGGCTATTGAAGCTATCGTGAACATCCACAGAAAGAGGCGGTCGAGAACCATCGCGACAAAACCCCAATCTTGATCCTCCTGCGATGATACAATGAAAAACATAGTAATTAATAGATAGATTTGACTCTTTATGAAAGAACATGTATATGTTACATATAAAAATAAAATTACTTGCAATTAATTGATTATTTATGAAAAGTCACAAAAATTTAAAATCCATGTGCAAATTGGAAAAGAAAAATTATCAAAAATGATAGTCGCGACAGTCGCGTTTCTAGTGTTAATATTAATTTATGCAATGTAAATAGTTCAAATAATAAATTAATTAAAAATATGTTGAGAAGGGCTGCGAACCATGAGAATAAAATTAAATGTAAATAGTAAGCAGAATATATTAATAGGCGCTAAAACAAAATACAACGAATTTAAACAAATGATGTTTAGACTCCGATCGGATTATTCTCAATGTTAAATACGTAATATCATATTCAATCATATTAAATACGTAATATAATATTCAATAAAATATTTATATAAATAGATTTAAAATATCAATGGCTTAATATTAAAAATCAATAAGAGGAGATGCAGACTTCAACTTAATGTAAACAATTGGCATGCTGTATAAGCATAATCACATCGTGTGGTTATTAAATAATATTTAAATAGCATCTTGCTGTTATATCCAAGAAGCACAATTTTTAACATGATCGTGTGTATAATAGAACGGAGATTATTCACTTTTAACGTGTCGCAATTATAATAGTTTGATAAAATTACATATGATCAATGTCGATAAAAACGGTGAAATATTCAGAAATAATCTTAAAGTTTCACAATAATTCAGAAATAAAAATGAGATTAGTCGGAATATAAAATCTTACAGTTTGTTCCAGTATTTAAAATTCGAAATAAGATCAGTTAGAATATACAGAAATGCATAGAAGGAGCAAATTGCGATGGTGTCTCTTTATTATCCAACTTAGTAATAAAGAGATTCCATTGCAATTTGCTCCTTCTATGCATTTCTGTGCAACCACAGGATGCGATTATGTTACCAATGTTTTACATCAAAATTGAAATCTATATCTCCTCTTATTAATTTTTAGTAATTTTTAGTTAAGTCGTTGATATTTTAAATATGTTTATATAAATATTTTATTGAACGATATTACATGTTTAATATTGAGAATGACCCGATTAGAGGAAACGTTTGTTTAATTCATTGTATTTTGTTTAGCGCCTATTAATATTTATATTTTGCTTACTATTTACATTTAATTTTGTTTTCATGGTTCGTAACCTTTCCAATAATTTTTAATTAATTTAATATTAATTGTTAAATAATTAATTTATAACCATTAGAATAAAATTAAATGTAAATAATAAACAGAATATATTAATAGGCGCTAAACAAACCGAATTAAACAAACGATATTTCGATTCCGATCAGCTCATTCTCAATGTTAAACATGTAATATCGCGC
>NW_017259368.1:322340-324546 GCF_001594045.1 Atta colombica
TCTGAGTATATATATATTATATTTTTATTGAAGAAAGTAGAGATTTTGAACGAATTTTTTCCTTATTTTATCATAAAATTCCTTCAGTCATACATACATAGTCGGTTTTATTCGTAACAATATTTTATATAATACTTTCTGAAAGTGCTTACTGCATTGAATTCGTCTTGGCGTTGTATGTGATGTTGGATGAACATGACGTTGTGCAAAGCTTTTTCCAGCTCGAAGGGATATTTCTTTCTTGGCGTTACATCGCTCAATGATTCGTCAAGACCGGACATGACTGTTGGAAGCCCATTGTATCCTAAACTGCCAACTAGGAATCGATTATGAGCAGTTGTCCTGTGTAAACCGTTGCAACCTGAAATGGTAACAACTATACATTTATAAACATTTCCTTACAACTTCTAATGCGGCAAAATATATAAACATGCTATTGCATATCATTGCTATTTTTTTCATAATACTGCACGGATGTTAATTTTGATACACTTAAAAAGACATATGAGTAGTAATTAAAGATCTACTACTCTAATTTAATAAGATGATACCGTCGATTCGTTGATGACGGGCAGAATCCGGCGAAGACATTATTGACGATTGTACCGCAGCTGCGACAGCAGCATTGAACTTGCTCTTCTTTTTCGATTTCTCTCTTCCGTGCATCTTGTGTACGGCAAGATCATTGAGAAGATCATCGGGTACTCTCATCAGCAGTAGCTTCGGTAATCTTCTGATAAAAACTTTTCTTACCCAAGGTGCCATTTTATGAGTGCTCGGTTTGCGATAGTGCACATTTAGAATAATGATTGTTATCACCACTGAAAATCCGACTAGAATCATCGTGAAGAGTAGATACTTGCCGAGCAATGGTAGTGCTAGCGATGTAGATGGTATAATCTCGGATATCAGTAAGAAGAACATAGTCTGCGAAAGCAAGATATTGATGCAGAGCGCGATCTTCTCTCCAGAATCAGCCGGTAAATAGAAAGCCAGAACCGACAGGTAAGAGATGCTGACGCAGGGCACTATAAGATTCACCGTGTAGAACAGTGTTTTTCGACGTAAAGTTATATTGAAGAAAATGTCGGGATATGGCTCGAGACAACATGGGTAGTATTTTTTATGACGCTCTGCCGGAACGCCTAATATGTCCCACTCCACGCTTGGATAATATTCTCGCAGGTCGATACCTACTTCGACCTTGTCGCCCATATTTTGATTAATGTGCTTTAAGTCGATCTGAAGAAGATATTTTTAAATAAGTGACGCATTAAAGATTGATTTTTTAATCAATACACTTTGTTATTTTCTGTGCACAATATAATGACATTTGCATAATTCTATTTATTTGTGCATATTATAAGTATATGTAATTACAAAAGTTTTGTGCAGTTTGAAGCTTTCGTAATTTCCATTCTATATATAGTAAAATTAATCTCAATGATTTAATTAATAATTGTGTTAAGACTTACTTGGAAACCATCATACGTCCACGAGCCAAATTTCATGAAACATGTTTGCTGATCGAAGGGAAAATATCTAACGTCTATTTCGCAGGAAGATTTGAAAATTGCCGGAGGAGTCCAAAGTACCTTACCAGTGTGATGCAAAATGGCCTTAGTCATTGTTGTCACACCATATTCTCCATCGGCACTGCAAATAAGATAATAAAGTTATTTTGAATTAATGTATATATAAATTTTTAACGCGTACAATATAAATCACGATTTCAGAAGAAGAATCAATAAAAATTATAAGAATGTGATTTGCAGTACACCTTGCGTAGCGTGCTTATATTTTCTAACCGTGACAATCGTAAAAGAGATAAAGAGATACCAGTATCACGTACTTGTTATAAAGTACAATGTCTGGCAGCCATATATGTTCGCTGGGCACGTAGAGTTCAGTGACACCTCCGTATTCCGAGGGTTCCCAGATGAATTTATGATCCTGCCATTCCTGAAATTATTAATCCGACTTTGTGTTAATTTTTTGACAGCAATCAAAAGTTGCCCAAATATTTTTATTTGGCTTAACTTACGTGCTCTAACCAGACGTTCGTCGTTAAGATTTGATCTTTTAAATTCTGCAAACGCGACAAATAGATTTTATTAAAAAAATATATAGACAACTCTATGCCAGTTGTTGCAATAAACTAAGACACAATTTTATTGATATAATTATATTGTATAAAATATATATA
>NW_017259368.1:324646-326580 GCF_001594045.1 Atta colombica
GTCCTAGTTTTACAACAACAGTATCAGTATTATTAGACACAGGTCGAATCAGCCGATTATAGTTCGACAGCAGATCATCGTAAAGTCTCTTAGCGTCTGGATTACTATAGCAGATCCCCACCGAAAGGATCAGGATAATTAAAGAGAATATCATTTTACCTTCAAACGTGCGATTAAACTAGATTCGTCAAAAGCATCCTGCACAAAAATATTAATAAACCCATATGTGATTATTCGATTTATTTCGTACAGATTTATGAAATATCCGAGAACGGATTATTATTTTAAAAATTATCAGAAATTTATTATTACCTTAAAAATTATCCGCATTTATAAATATATTTATTATAATAGTACAATTTTTTTTCTTTTTCTATTATTTTTTTTGTGTTTTTGTTTTTGCTGCATATTTGTAGAATTATAAATTGACTATAAGATGATTTGTTATTTAAAAAGTAAGAAAAACATTAAATAAAAAATTTCAATTTAGATTCTTTTATAATTTTTTTTCATTTAGCTGTCATTCATTTATAATTATTTTTCATAATTTTCTCTACTGAAGAAATTAAATTAAATTAAATTAGTAGTTACAATGCTATGTCGATAGCTTAACTGAGCTTTGCTGAGTTGTTAGTTGTAGAATTATGAACCTGTTGCATTAAGCACAGCTGTCTGTCCGTATTAATTTTTACGAGAAATACTTTAGTATATCAAATCTTTATTGAAATATTAATATGCAAAGTAAATTTTTCAAGCTTATTAGTGACGAGTTAAAATGTAATAATTTCGTATCACGGAGTGTTCGAGTAGTATCATTCTTTTCCTATTATAATAATTGATAACATAGCTTAAGAAATTTATAAATCGTATTAATTTTTACATTGCACAAAACGTTATATAAATACATTCCCAAAGTTTGTAAATGCAATATTTTTACAAAATTATACTTTCCCACTTCTATAAATATTTTAATACTATCATTTCTCGCAACATATAAATTTAAATTATCCTTTTCTATTGTTGTCGCGCTTACATTACAATTATTCATAAGAAAATATTTATTTCTGAAACGAAAATTATTTCAAAAATTGCTTACTGCGTCTATATTTTTCACAGCGCTTATCGATTTTGCTCACTGAGCAATTATATGTGAGTATCGAAGTCGGGCATGTATTCGTGTATCGAACGTAATCTAAACGGTCGTGGTGGTATACTTGCGCTTCGGCCTTCTCGGGACTCCTCGTTACCCGTTCTTTAAATACGGTGCTTTTATCCCGTGCCCTTCTTGTGTATCATAATCTGCGATAAATCTGGGATACGTTTGATTTCCGGCGCGTACTTATTAGTCGGTGATATCGCGGACGGACTTCGGTCCTACTCTCATTACTCGCGCGGATCGTTCCGCTCGCGAAACGCTGGAAGAACGTTCAACAGAAATGACATTGTGTACAGCCGCTGGACCACTGGGATGCTGGTACGTGCATCTGAAATTCGCAGGATCAATACACCATTGCGCATGTACCAGCATGGTTTGCTCTGCCTCTGCGCGCTGCGAGAGTACTCTTGTCGCGCAAACTCGTCGATTTCTACTGCGTCGCCTAGCAGTGGAAAAAGTGGGAACGCATCGGCCGGGCCTCGGCATTTTCCTGGGCGTACTACGCCCTTTCCCGGCGAATCTCGCAGCTCTCTCGTATTTACATTAAGTTCTGTTTTATGTCTGTTATTCAACAAGAGAACTCTAATCGGTTATTTAATTAATTCACGAGAAAACGTATGCTTTAGCGAGAAAACGAGAAAACTATCATATATAATATCATTTCATTTATTCGATTTTTATGAAAAAAGAGGTAATTGTTTCCATGTTAATTCTACACGATAATTTAATTACCCTGATACTTTTGTGTCAGTTTCGTTTTCTTTGACGTTATTTATAT
>NW_017259368.1:326680-335482 GCF_001594045.1 Atta colombica
ATCGCGGCTATCATTCGCGCAAATTCATTTTGGAATGTCAGTCACTAGCAGTTTGTTTCTTTTTTTACATGCTTATATGTGGTGTATATCGCCATCTTCTCTATTCGTGCACGTTAACATTATTTTAAATTGTTCGTAATGTTTAAGTACGACTATACTTCTACTTTCTCGTTATATAATTTTCTAAAATTTACTTCGCTAGTAAAGCAGGTACTCGTAAATTTCTCAAGCAAATGGGGAGAAGGATAAAATAATGATCTCCCCATCACGCACAATTTGCGTAATACTTTATTACACATCTTGTATCTCATCAATCATTATAATTCATTATGATAATCTCTTAATAACTGATGGATTGGTACTGTCGACGAGTGAATAAATAAGGATGTCACTAACTTATGTTTCGTGCGAATTTGACGTAATGAAATTATTGTGTCGAGTGCAGCCATGACATTTAGTATTCTTCTTTATGGCGAGAGATGAGAGACATTGTACATTACAGCACTTTATTCTTATGCGTAGGCCATTCTCTTACGCTTATACTTCTCGCATCTGCTTGGCGCAGTTCTGCCTTTCCGAGCTTCATGATAAACGTGACTGTTTTTCCGCATTTCCTTCCTTTCTCATCCCTCGCTCTCCTCTGCTCTCTCCTCTGCGAGGAACCACCAGTGAGGAAACTGCAACCGCCGCTCTCAAGAGTAGAACATCTTAAAGTAGTATACAGTCGCGTGTTTTGTGTATATGTCTCAGACTTGCACGGATATACGGATGTGGATCACATTGAATGATCTCGCAGAATGCAGCATGTGTGTACATGTAGGGCGAGGAATTCGTATTCTGTATCCCTTATTTGGCGCGGCGTGTCATTCTCCCTCGCTTTTCACGATTGTTCTTGTTCAACAACATCACGTTGCACTCGCGATACGTCTTCTGATTACGTGCAGTAACTTTTCTGATTTAAATATTTATCCGACGTTGCCCGAGCAAACTGTTGTACGTTATTCCGAGAACGTATTGCTTGGGAGTCCAAAATTGCGCCATTTAGTCCGTTCACTCCTTAATTGCGGCAAAGTTAGTCGAACGTGTTTGAAGTTTACGACATGACATTGATCAGTTTTGTTCTTCCGCGTGTGTAACGGGAGATAGTTACCCGATGTTCGGTAACTACTCCTGGTAAAGCGAACCCACAAGGACTCATAGGACCTCCGCCCTTTTCTCCTTGTACGATGATACGAATTATTAATCAGATTATCCGTTGCGTATAGAATACGGTGTCAGACAGAACCTATCTCCCTTAATTACGGCAAAAGTTGTATCGTGTTTGAAATTTCCGACATCCAAGCACGAAGATAAGATAGAGACTGTGAGAAAATGCAAGAGGGAAAGAGTAAGAGAAGGAGAGTTAGAGAGCTGGAGATATGATAGCGATATGGGAAAACAGAGAGACAGTCTGCGCACAATCTGGACATCATCGCAGGCTGGTAGAGACGGTTACGTTGAGGCTGGTGGTTCGGGACGTGGCGGTAATTAATGTGGCCTCACGCATCGGACGATCTTCCATCTCTCGCTATGCGCTCCGGTTCGCTTTTGCCTGTTTCAACCACCCTCGTGTGCTGCCCGGAGAAAACTTTCAGGGTTGCGAGATAAGCCGAAACCCCATTATAGTTTGCTGTTAGATTCTCTCGTTGTGGTCCTGAATAGTAGTAGTAAGTAGTAGTAATAATAATAGTAGTAGTAGTAGTAGTTGTAGTAGTAGTAGTAGCGAGATCTCCACTCTATCTCCGTTCCAACGACTGTTCGTATCCGCCGTTTGCTGGCCTTGCTCTTCAGAGGTCCACCTTTAACCCCAAGATAATGGGACTCGTGTGATGTTGGAGTTTAAATGAGTGTTTGCGCGCTTCTCTGTAAATTATGGCAACCCCTTTTGGGACACCCGTTGCTATAATATACGTATACGAGCGTTCAGAAGGTGCGATGTCGTCACGTATCACGTCTGGTTGATTATTGTGCAGCATATGTATATTAAAATAGCGTCTTCGTGCCCTTCTTCTGTGTGGTATGTAATGTGTGTCAGGCGCTGATATTTTTATTCATTTCTTTATGCAGTTGATTAGCTCTCTTTCTTTTTAATGTTTGAATGTAATGAATTTACGATCAATGGTATAATTAATCGTCCCTTGTACTAATATTTAGTTATTAAGAGAAATAAGCATATTGTTAATTTTATCGATCATACGTACATTGTAAAAAAGTATGCATACATGTGTAAAAATTACACAATTTATGAAATATATAAAATTGTGTTTTAAATATTTTTAGAAATAATTTTATTTTTAAGTTTACAAAATAAGTTTTGTTAACTTATTAATTAATATTATTTGTAAGTTATAGGTATGTTTTATTATTTTGGAGCCCACTATTAAAAGAGTAGGCTTGAAGTAAAGTCACGGTTTATAAATAAAATTATTCTTTATAGCAATTTGAAAAAGTAAATTTACAACTCAAGTTATATTTATTATAATATTTTTTACAGTATCATTAATATTTTTCCTGGCGCGAGATTTTCCTTTAATCAATCCATTGATTTCCTCATTAGAGAATTTGTGATTTTTAACATAAAAGATTCGATTTTAGTCAAAGTATACTTTACAATCGAGAAAGAAATGTCTTCATCCGAAGTATTTCCGAGAAACGCATATGAACGCACTGTCATAAGATAAAAAATGAGATAGAAAAATGAGAAGAAAAATATAAACGCCTGTACACTTTTATTGCGAGTAGTCACACAGTTTTGCAGTATTGTCGACTATTTAATTACCGCTATCGCCATCAAAAACAGGCCAACAATAATAGCTACTTCCCAAGATGCTCGTATGGCATCGAGTTACACCTTCTCAACTTTATTGTGCATACTTCGTTCATGACGGCGACATACCGTGCAGATATCATGAGTATTACATCGTACTATCCGGAATTGAAACTGCAGGACCCGTCTTATGCCGTTCAACGTTGAATGAGGGCAACTACCGGCAGTTGAAGTAGTTACTTCTGCTTAATGTCGGCACCTTTACGAAGTTAACATCCCGCTTTCAGAATTGCGATATAACTGATAGAGTTATTCTTTGAACAAGAACATCTGGCTCTTTCACAAAGAGTTTCAGAGTTGTCGACCTAAAAAGAAAAAGTTATGGCAATTAAATGCAAGAAATTGCGAAGGAATATAACGTCAGCTTTACATTTTTAAAAATTATTAAAGATTTTTCTATGTATATTTCAATCAGATGATAAATTATAATTATACTTTATAATAATAACGATAAATTTTTTAGGATGTTATTGAAAAATGTGAGATTTTGCTAAACAAAAGTTATTAGAATTATTACGGCACGCGTTATATAATTTATCTATTATTAGTAATAAGGCTCATAAAATTTAAAAAACAATAAAGAAAAAGGGCTATGAGCTAAAAATTATTTTACAAAATCAAACATCGTTAATACAGAAGTTAAACATAAATAAAAGAAACAATTATATCTTTTGATTTAATACAAATAGTTGATTTAATACAATGTGCTAGCAATAAACAAACAGACGTTATGTCTCATAACACCGAAGAGACAATACATTATTTGATTTCTTATCACATTGTCTCTAATTTCAACCGACTTTTTACACCAGAAATACTTTTTATTTTTTGACTGAAAAAATTTTGATTTTTTACATCAAATTTTTTACATTAAATTTTCATTTTCTTAGGTTATATTCTCTGATTTAAATTATATCTAAGAACATTATTCAAGCTAATCAATGTTTGACTACAATTATCTGACATTATTCAAGCAATTCAACGATTGATTGCAATTAACTATTGTCATGCGACTTTTTCCAAGCTACATTATAATTGAACAGATAATGATAATTGTTTTTATGTTACCAGTGTTTGTTAGAAAGAGCGAAGTATAAATTTATATTATGTTTTATTTTTATAATATTATATGTTTTTAATATTGATAATGATCCGATTGTAATCCGAAATGTCTGTTTGTTTATTGCTAGCACATTGTATTAAATCAATTAAAGGATATAATTGTTTCTTTTACTTATGTTCAAACTTTTATATTAATGATGTTTAATTTTATAAAATAATTTTTAGCTCGTAGCCCTTTTTCTTTATTATTTTTTATATAATTTAATTTAACTTGGGAGTGCTCGTGTTCCGAGTTATATTTTCTCGCATTTCTTCGCTTTTTAATTTTTATTTATTTTTTCATGCTGTTGGCAGTTTTGTTTTTTTTTTGACGTATATTTTTTTTTAAATCCATTATAAGACCACGTACGTGCTGCTCCGCTCTTACCACAATATGTATGTATCTAAGAAGCGAAAAAATGCAAACTCACTTTTTTCAAAAGAAGCTTCGAAAGATTCAGAATGATGGATGATTCATAATTAAATTTACTTTCAAAATTTATTAGAAAACAGATATAGAGATGAACTCAATTAGATTAAAACTTATAACTCTCTAATATATTAATTCTTTTTAATAAAATTTATTTTATAAATTAATTTACATTATTTATAGCAGAGAGAAATAATTGATAACAATTGTTTGTTTAAAGACTCTTAAATTGATAGTATTGGTACCAATATGTGATTATTAACAGCAAATCGTTATATAGGTACATTATTTTAATTATATTAAGAGGCAAAGTTTTTATCTCATTTGAATGATAATTTTTATGTACTTTTAGCTGTTAAAAAAGCTAATTGAATATAAGAGTGAAAACGTTTTATCGCTTGCAGATTTGGAGAAAATGGTATTAAAGATGCAAAAAAACAATGATTTTGAAGGTTTTTATGACATCGAATAAAAAATTAATTCCTCTTGTTAAGAAATAAAAATTATTGAAAAAAAATTGATTCCATTTGCTCCTCAGTTATCAAGTAATTATTTTTAAAAAGTGAAAAATCTAGTAAAAAAATTAAATTAAAAAAATAATATTTATGTCTGTTTTATAATAAAAATAAAATTACATAAATTATTATTATTCTTTATTTCTTAGGTTTATATACATATTCTGAAAGAGAGAAAGAGAAACTAAATAATTTTAATAGATTAAAAAAAGACTTATCATTTCTCGCATGATCAAATATTACTTTTTCAATTTATTAAAATTACATGAATTTTCTTCAAGAGATATAAAAATTTTACATAAAGTAGTAATGCAACAAATTAATTTACGTCAAGTAAATACATCAAGCAAAATTTATCAGTAGATTTTACTTTTAAATGAATATAATGCGACGCGACATAGGATGTTAAATTAGTCCATTGAAACTAAACTGAGAAACAATAAATGGAATATTCGACGTGTATTTACTACGAAACGTTAAACATTTCGTGGAACAACAAATTGACCAGTACAAGGCCTTAACGTTTGTTTTGCGGCGCATGACGCAATGTGTTTACAATAAGGTCAACGCGTAATCATTTCGGTGGCTGAGCTAACGCATTGCGTCGCTAGTCACTTCACGTTATTCCTCGAAAACGGAATCATGACGAATCATCAGATAATATCAAACGCAATTAAGTATTCCAATATTCCAATATGTATCAAACGCAATTATTCCATACGAACGATTAACAGTTACCTGCAATTATCGCGTGATCAATTAAGTTACGATTAGTGATTCATAAACGATCTGATTCGCGCAATTAACAATCATGAGTTGATCGTATTGATAATTATAGATCTGTTTTCTATAGCTGAATTATAGTGTACATTTGTGGAATTTAAAAATGAAATAAAAACTAGAATAAAATTCTAATGCAATATAGTGCAGAAATAAAAAACAAACTTCATGTAATTTTCGAAACGGTTTTACGGACAACTTTATAAAAGAATTGTGAAGTAACATAAGAGAGGGAATAGATTATTATATTTTATAGTACTTTTTAGATAATCAGTAATAATTAGGTAATCGTTATTATAGACACTAATTTGATACTCGCGTCTTGTTTCACGGCGCGGTCACTCTCGAATTTTTCGGCCATAAATGGAACATTGGCTACATTTAGCAGAAAAAGCTTTGCAACTGTTATAAAATTCTTAAATATGATTGATTTATACATTTAGATCCAGCGAGGAATTAAGAGCAAGACCAATCATATTAAAGAATTTCACAATAGTTGCAAAATTGCTTTTTTTGCTGAAGCAATGGTTGCATTCAGCAGAGAAAATTAATCAGTTAGCGCTTAGTGATTTTTTAATATCATTGGTTCATGCCTTTTTCGCTAAATCTAAGTGTAGGAATCAATCGTATTAAAGAATCTAAGCATTAACTGATTAGTTTTCTTTAATGAACGTAGCCATTGCGAATGCAGGACGGATCGTCTATTCGTCGCGTTGCGTTAAACCCTTAGTATACATTTTATGAGGCTACACGTTGTGCAGGTCCTCGTATTATGATGAATTTTGGAATATAGTTAGATTAGTTTTAGATATGACTCCTGATAAAACGGTTTTATGCGCAGGCACTGGTTGATCGTAAACAGGCGTTAAAGTTTGAAGATCGCGTGATTTGATTGTTTGTCGTATATAAATGATCGTATTTTGCCTTTGTTTACACAAGTTTTTTATTTAGCATTTCGTTAACTATACTTATATGTTTATGCCTAGTCTTTTTGTAAACTATATTTAGTTATTTTATATATAATTTGTTATAAATATACAACTTCACAAATATTTTTTAAAGATATCAAAATATACGTAAAAATTGCTTAATAATTTTTTTAGATACTTGTAAAAATAATGAAAATTAATCCAAGACACGAAAAACCACGTTGTGTGTAATAAGGCTGTCAATAAACTAACGACCAGACTACACTCTGTGCGGATCCTCGGATTATAATAAATTTTGAAATATAGCTAGATTATCTCTAGCTATGATTCCTGATAAAGCGGTTTTAATGCATTGGTCCCTGGTTGGTCATAAAGAGAGTCTCAAAAGCATGCTTTGCAAGCTTTGGTAGAACTTTTTCAGTGACGGATCTTCTATATACGCAATTGTGCACTTCTTGTTGTTGCATAGAAATGTTGCATTTGCTGTATATAAAAGTACTGCAAACATTCAATTCAAAGTAAAACCATAATAAATACTTGAATTAAAAGTTAATAAGACAATTATTTAAAAAAAATTATTTATTCTAGAAAATTCTTAGTTGCAAAACGAAAAACACTTTTTCATACAAAAATGTAAAACTCTAAAACAAAAATGTTAAAGGAAAAAATATATTTCAATATTATAAAGTTGACATACCAAACTACGAAAGAAAAAAATAGTTCAAGTATCAGCTGTCCAAAAAATTTAATTTTTTAGTAAGGTAATATTTTTTTTAATATGCATGAATGGTTATAAATTGATGATATATCAGATTTACATAAAAAAAAATTTTATTATTGCTATTGCTAAAAAACTATATAAAATGATATATTTTGTTCATCCCTGTACATTGCCATGAATTTTCCACAACCGACATAATAACAGTCTGCATGTGCTCTTGTCTTTAGTATTTGACAATCATGATAAATTCGCTCATATATATCCTTCTTAAATGCGCACTTCGCGAGATGTTTTCTTCGATCAAAATCTGTCGCACGAGTATGAATTGTATCATTTAGGTGCCAACTTTACCTGCATCATGTCGCGCGACACTGCGATGAAGTTGGCAGCGCGTTATTCTAGAATTTTTCGTTGTCATAAGTGAAGCGTCGAGACGGATCGTCTAATTTTCACGGCGCGTTTAATCAGTAAGTGCAATCCTTATAGCTCTCCTATTCAATCTTGTCTTAATATTCGATTATCGCTTAGATGCTCATACATACATCGTATCGATGGCCTTTCAAACTTCTTAAAACGAACTTTTTGCGAGATATTTCAAGCGAAACCTGTCGTGCGAGTGTTGTCCAAGCGATGTTCGTATTTTCGGATATTGCGTTCTGCAAATATTTAACTCATATTCAGTCGTGTGATAACGCGACTAACTGCCGTGAAATAGCGAGCGAATGCTATTTGTCACGCAAAGTATAAAAAGTGCACAAAAGTGTAGATAGGAGCAACAGGTGTAGCATCGCGACGCGGCGATAGTTGCTCCCGCGTGAAGTTGACCGCGCAATTTATGCTAGTTCTCTTGGCGATTTCAGATTCATCCATCGCCGGATGTCAAGAGTGTCGGACGAATCGCAGTCTCGTGAGATTGTATACATTTGCTCGCATTGATTTTTTTTCCGTTAAAACGTAACAAAATTCGCATCGCATACATGTGATTGACGTCGGCAGTACCATAAAAAGGATCGTAATTAACCGTGTCCTCGCGAGTGTCGAGTGAACGTCATGAAAGAACAACCACGAAGGAACAAGGGAAGAGGAGGAAGAGGGAATGTGGGAAGGCATCGGGCGCCAGCGGAGCAACTATGGGGTGAGTAATTTGTTACCTATTCATTATTTATAACTTGGATTTAATCGGTTTTCTGTGCGAGAATATCACGATCGCATTACATATTCTATGCATCGGTTAGCAAATATGTAATATTATGCATGAAAAATATTATACATATTTCATATTTAAGAGATTTCAAATATTTAATAAAATATTTATGAAATTCAATGTGTATATATTATTTTACAATATTTAAAAGGTTATAATTATTTAAGTACACAAGAATTAAAGATTTTCATTGTAACATCTTTTTTTAAATTTTATATTTTAATTATTAAATATTTAACTTTTTCATTAAATATAT
>NW_017259368.1:335968-339597 GCF_001594045.1 Atta colombica
AGCGTGTATTATAATTAATATATTGTAATCCAATTTGATCATTTATTGCACATTAACATGCAACAGAAGTTTATTAAATGATAGAATAAATTATTTATTTTAGATAAGTATAAATTGCTTGAAATTTATAAAAAATTTTAATCTTGAGGTACATAAATTGAAAAAAAAATTAGAAATATTTTACAATATATTAAAATAAATGATAAAAATGTTAATAAAACTAGATATGGGAAAAAGGCGTTTTTCCTGTTACATTTAATGGGAAAAACGCCATGAACTTTTTCCCACACCTAATATTTTTAAAACAAGAAAATTGTTTAAAATCTAATAAAGATATAATCATTTTCATACTTTTTGTTAAACTTTGTATGTATAAATAAAATTGCAAAAAGGAAAATTGCAGGAGATCTGGGTTCGATTCCCGGTCGAGGTAATATTTTTCGCAATAAGAATTAATTATTTACAGATTTTAATATATTATTCAACATTATTAAGATCATTTCGAAGATGCGAATGAGCATCAAAAATTTGTTAAATTGCTAACCAATTCAACTCGTGATATTACTGCGGTAGTTTAGTGTTTTCAAGACCGAAAAATCATTTCGACGCGCGTTTCTGGGAATTACATACGTAGTATATAAATTCACACAAGAATCATACATTTAAAGATCCAGCTAGATCATTTAAGGCTTTGATTTTTATAGTTTGCATTATCATACATATATGATTCTATAATATATTATATTGAAAATTGCAAGACTTAAGAAATATAAAAATATTAAAATAGTTAAATATTATTAAGAATGTTTTTTACATGTTAATTTACGAGAATATATTAATTTAGGAGAATATTTTAAAATCAATAACTGATTAATGATGTACACAAGAATTTGAAGACTCCTTATAATTTAATAAATTAACAATATATTTTAACAGAGCAATTAGGAGTCAGCAATTTGATTTGCGCTATATGTTAATTATATCGCAATTATTCTAGTATAATGCTTAATATTTTATTCTATTAATCCATGTCAAATTCTAATAAAAACTAATAATCTATGTCATATTCTAATAAAATCTGGACATTTGGTTCTTGTTTTGAACTATTCAGCAGTAAGTTCCGTTTGTTATCGCAATGATATCCTGTAATAATGTTGTGTAGCATTTTGTTGTTGGAAACCGTGAATTGCGTTAACAATTGCGGAACTTACGCCTGCAGATCGCTCAAAGCAGAACCGAAACGTTCAGGTTTTATTAGAATATGACGTGGATTAATAGAAAAAGATATTTCTTGTTATATTAGAATAATAGTGCAATATAATTAACATATAGCGCAAATCAAATTGCGGCGCTGACTCCTAATTATCCTATTAAAATACATTGTTAATTTATTATAGAGAATATGTTAATAATATTGTTTAGAAAATTTAATATTAATTTAATATAATGTATATTGTATTTGGAACAATGTATACTGATGTTGAAAAATCTGAAAACGAAGATTAAAATTTTCTATATAAAATATAGAAAAAAGAAAATTTTATTCTATGATATATACATTTTATGTATATTGAAAAGAAACTTCATATTTAGAATTGAGATACTTAATATTTTTTTAAGTTAATATTTTTAAGGTTGATATTGACTAACGAAAGATATCTTCCATCATCATAATTTGACTTCAATTTCAGTCGTCGTCTCTATGTATTACGATACCATTAATCTTAGTTGCTTCCTGTCAATTTCGAGAATTTTCTTTCCATGAATCGTCTCATGTAAGAGAAATGATTTCACGATAAACAGTCGGCGTTCGCTTCTTTCTCAGAATCAAGGGACTGGTCGGCCTGCCTGTTTCTCTTCACGTGTTCCCAGAGGTGTCGTCCCGGTCTGTCTGTCACCGACATCATTCGCCCTAGTTCTGATCTTTCAGCGACGTTAAAGCACGACGTTGACTCTCGAGAGACCAGCTCGGGGTAACACCATTATAGACGAAAGAGACCTATAGGCACCCGGGGGTGATGTCTAATTAAGAAAATGCGGTATAACGATATACGCGAGTGACATCTTCTTAAATGCCTCCGGATGAAACAGTTATTGGAGTTTAGAATCCCATGAGATAATAGGCGGGTTTATGCTTGAAGACTTGATAATTAGCTGTAGCTACCGCATGTTTTCGAATTCGGTATATTTCCTTGCAGCTGCCTTTTGCGACATGAAAAAGTTTTATAAAAGTCGTCTCTGAAAATATCAAGAAAATATCTTTTCTGTATTTTTAAATATATAAGATATTATGTGATAAGAGAGCTCGTTATGTGGTTATTTAAACATTTTTATTATCTTTAATCCAATCTCTAATTATAATGGATCAATTTCACATAAAATTTGCTATAAATTGTGTCAAAGTATTTCACTTATTAGATTAATTTTTTTACATAATATTTGTGTTTCTAACATATTCATCTTATATTAAATGAATACAAAAATTTGGGTGGATCGTTTGACATGTGAAATGTGTTAAATTTAACACAAAATTTTTTACTGTGTATGAATAAATTATAAACTATGATATTTTCTTTTCTTGCCACTGATAATCTATTATTATGTCTCTTTTTTTTCGAGAATTTAACGTAATAAAACCTTGCAAAATAAAACAAGTTGCGAAAGTAATTCAATCTTTAAGAAAGGCGAATCTTCACAGCCGTATTCTTGAACCAATTTTTCCTTTCTGTTAAAGCCGAGTGCGAAATATTGAAACGATATATTTTCTTTATATAAGATTTCATAAGATAAACGGGAGCCACAGAAATTTGAGTATACCTAAGTGAAAACAGACGAGAATTGATTCAATGGCAGGGAAAATAGTAACAAAATGCAAAGTCGGTCAATGCGAAATACACATTACATACGCACACGGGATGTTTGAGCATTTTATATTGGAAAATTTTTTGAGTTGGGTGTCATATAAAGATAATTATATTTTTCATCGCAGCTTTTAATTATACACGATATCTTGTTATCTTTTATTTTTGTCATTAGTTTGATGGAATAGAATTATTAAGATACGGAAGGTGAAGAGCTGTTATCTCTTCTTGCGCGCGAAACTTCCGCAATAACGTTACGACATTGAATTGTCCGATGTGGTCGGTGATTTATGTATTTTCGACGGACCCGATGAGGAGACAGCTTTATTCAGTAGTGCTGGATGAGGAAATTTGATAATGCTTCTGGTATATATATCCCTGTAGCACCATACTGAAACCAATAGTCATTATAGCGAACATATATTCCACAGCATCGATACGTGTTTATCTAAGTATCACACATATTATACATTTTGAATTACTATACATTTAACTAATCGGTCTATAAAACTACGTAACTTTTCGCATGATTGCAGATTTTATTTATTTGTACAAAATTCAGAAAAAAAATTTTTCTGCTCTAGTTAGAATTATTATTGTCTTTATGTCTGGTAGAAAATTAAATATGCGTAGAATTTCTAGCACAACATTCTAACAATTTAAGGGAATTTAAGTCTTATAAATATGAATCTCTGCTTAATACGAACCACAGTCACATCTGAACATTAGAGAGAGAGAGAGAGAGAGAGAGAGAGAGAGAGAGGGGGG
>NW_017259368.1:339759-352775 GCF_001594045.1 Atta colombica
TATATATATATATATATGTTATTTGTTAGTGCAATATGAATAAAAAATCCAAGAATTTTAATTTTATTCTCTCATTTTTATACATAATTTTAAAATACATTTGAAAGTAATGCTTAAATAAGATAGATTTTTTATATCTACATGTTTTAATAGGCAATATAAAAAATTGATTTTGATACGAGTAATACCAATCGAATGCCTTTCTTCCTGTATTGCTTCGATATGTGCTGGATGACTTTTATATTTTTTTGATTAGAATAATTGAGTATGTGAACGAATCTATCGGGAATATCGGTACTCCGAACTGGCCTATCTATCTTTCGAATAGAGAATACCTTAGGGAAATACGTCCAGTATTCAGAATGTGTCGGGCTATTCGCAGATCGTTTCTACTTTCGCGTTTTCACGGGTGCACAGTGTTACTTTAGGTATGTATACGAAAATGTCAATAATTTTGTTAAAACCGTTTGAAAACAGTTGCGTTGTGATGTAAATAAACAAAAACAAAGAACAAAAAATAATTTCTCTAGAAAGTCGGAAGGTCCCAGGTTCGACTCTCGTATGGTTGAGGTAATATTTTTCACAATAAGTTCTTTATAAATTTTTCTAATTTAATGTGTAGGGAGCGGGATTTTTAATCATTATTTCAGATTGATTGTGTTGAAAGTCTGAAATAATTATCGGCGCGTAATCTTGTCTGAAATAAATTTATTTAATAAATACATATAATGTAATACACCCAAAATTAAATGATCACAAAATTAAATGATCACTTGTTCCACTCTATAAAAATAGACAAATTTCAAGATAAAATAACTTGTAAAAAAAATCATCGTATCGAGATGTTTAAAAAAACATTTTACAATCTAAATCTTAAATCTTTATTGTTCAAATCGATGTTTTAGAGAATGATTTTACTGAATGAATTTACTTTATAGAGTTACATAAATATAAATAAAGATGCATTAAGTCTCATTTTTTATAAATTTACGAAATTTTATGACGCGAATTAAAAATTGCGCATAAATGCGATTTACAGTTTTTGAAAGAATAATTCTTCAGCTTTTAATTTGCTTTTAATTTGCTTTTTTAACCTCTGTATGATTTTTTTTTCATCGAGTTATTCAACATCGAAGCAAAAGGATCGTTTTTAAGTATTGATCTAAAAATTAGAGATTTCAAGCTGTAAAATGTTTTAAACATCTCGATATGATAATTTTTTACAAAGTTATTTTATTTTGAAATTTGCTTATTTTTGTAGAGTGAAACAGGTGATCTTTTAATTTTGTTGAATACTTAGTGTATTTGAAATATCTAACTTTGTTACTGTCTCATATTATAGTTTGATTTATTTATATAAACAGTGTTATTTCTAAAATCTCAGTAAAAGAGAAAAAATAAATTCATTATTTGATTCGCCGATAGTTTGTTGTAATTATCATGCTTATCAAATTTAAAATGAATTGTATTTATTATGCCATTGTAAAATTGTTATCATGCGATAATGAGTAAGGGAGTGATTAATGGATAAAAAATATTTTACAAATATACAATAAATTCCCAGTATGATTTTTGGTTTTATAGAGTAAATTCGCGATTGGGGTAAAGTGCATTTTCGCGTACTTCGAAACTACTTTTTGTATGCAATACACCATGTCACACGGTGCAATGCATCGGAAAGTAACGTGTTTATTGAGACTTAATAAAACAGGATTTTTTTAATGATCGAAAAACGGAAGAAATTAATGACGACCAGTTTGCTTGCCGCGATTAGAACTAAATCCAACTATCCAAGTAGAACACTAAATTATAAGATAAGATCAATATGAAGTCATCAAATAGAAGTCATTTTAGAAAAAAATCAATGATATTATTCGATATAATTTTGAAAATGATTTTATGATAAATTCTAATATGACAATGATTTTTAAGTGATTTTTTTAAATTAATTGATAAGTTCTTGATATAATTATACCTTTTTAAAGCAATTTTTTTAATTAAACAATTACTTAATGAATTCTTGACATAATTATAGTTTTTTGAAGTAATTTTTTTAACTAAAAAAAATCACTTAAAAAATTACATGTCGAGTTTCTTCACAAAATCAGTGTCAAAAGTGTATGAAATAACATCATTATAATTTTTTCTAAAATGACTTCTATTTGATATTATTCTGATCTTATGATTTTATTCTACAGGATATGAATAGTTTTCGTTTCCTTGCGAAACGAGTATGGTTTTTTGGTGTAATGTATTCGGACAACTTAGTGTTGGACACAAGCACGCTTTCTGTACAGTTGGCTATCATATCATTGGCATATGAATTATTGCTATCGCTGAACTATATAATGTTTCATGTGTATGTGTCTCTCACGTAGCGCGCGAAAATTCATTGGCTCTGCCAACTGTTTCGAAATCTATCGAATTTTCGCGAGTAAGCCACGATCAGATTGCGTGGCGGGGAAAAGGGACGTGTTATCCCTGTGCCGTGCAAAGGCATCGTATACAATCACCCGGGTCCTCGAGGAATTCTACTACTGGTGCCGCGAAACAAGAACTTCACGCATACCGTTTACTTTGGGGAATCCGTGTGGATACCAGCTACCGGAAATACCTCACACATACCCTATCAGACCGGCGTATTGCAGGACGTTACATATCTGACAATGAGGTCGTCTTGCACAGTTCGCTGTAACCAACGTTTTCATTAATTCGAAACATCCTATCTTGGTCCAAAGTCTGGTCACGACAAGAAGTCCGATATTTTTCTTTAAAATCGTACGAGTAAGAAAAGATATGTTTTATCTCGCTCTGGAGTAATGCGAGAGAGAAAAAGATATGTGCTAGCGTTCTCTGACTAACGCGATTTGACAAAAAATGTCGAATCAATTATAGATTGCTATCTCGGGGTTAGATTAATTAGAGAGGCTGATTCATATCGATTCTTATTTCAAAATGTCGGTAATGTCTTAAGATACTAATGATTCTGTGGCAGATAGTCATTCATAGTCAATTCTTATATTTAAGACTTTTAAGTACAATCAGTACATTAGTAACAAGTTGACGTAGCTTGCTATCAGGAATTTTAGGATTTCATGAACCAATCAGAAAGTCGTATTAGCATCTTAAGACATTACTTATCACGGTCTTAAAATAAGAACGGACTATTAATACTAGCCTACGTCACGCTATAATCAGTTCGTCTTCCGTGAATTTTATATCGAGATCTAATTTAATTAAATCGCAGTGCAATTTTAATGTACTGATGATATATGATTTTTATTACGACAGTTTTTATAAATTAGACTTCTGATACAAAGAGGGTTCACATATCTTTCTCGTTATAACAAAATATACGAACACATATTCACATTTTAGTTAGATAAAAGGACTGATACATTTGATAACACGAAGAGAATATCGAGCGGAACTATTTCGAACTATTTGAGGTATCGGAAAACGTTTCCAGATCTCCTTTACGGATATCTTTTTTATATCCACTTTTTTTTATTCTAATCATTGACAGATCTTTCTATTCACTTGTAAATCATTAACGTGTTTTATTTTTGGTAATTATGAGAATTTTCTCACATTCTCATTAAACATAATAATTTTAAACGACGATCAACTATATTAATAGCCTTCCAAGCTACTTACAAAAGAAAGTGATACACTAAAAGAAAGAAGGAACAGAAGGTATTTTCATTGCGTATTCGACTCTCGACGCGGTTAAAAGCGTGGTGGCTCGCTTATTCCATTTTTACATTTAATCTGATATTCATATTGCATAAATAAACCTCGGAATGAAGCAGCCGCATTTAGCGTTCGAAATACGGTCAAGAAATGGCGCGAACACATATGTTCATATCGAATGCACGGTTTTAATATAGAATAGCGTCATATCAGTGAAAATACAAAATATGCCTAATAAATTTGCAATCGAATATTGTATTATTAAATGATATTTTATCAAATAATTCTAATGAATGTCTGGTGCAAATAATCTTGGATGAGTAGTGCCATTATACTCGGAGATACGAATGCGACGTATATACAAATGGTACAGTCAGCAACTAAAAGGTTGCAACACTTTCTTTTTGATGATTTTCAGAATACAATCTGCTCACCGAGCGATTGGTTCTTATTTATGAATTTATAAGTAAGAATCGCTCGGTGAGGCTTTATTTCAAACTCATTTGAAAAAGAGTTGCAACTTTTTAATTGTTGATTGTATATACATGACGAAACAAAAGAAAGAACTCGAAGTTATTTGGACATCCGGAAATATCGAAGGCGTTTTCTATTTCACAATTCCAACGAACAGACGGAAAGCGGGACTAAGATAGATTGACAAAGAAAGAGAGAAAGAGAGAAAGAAAGAGATACACTCGAGCGAACGGCAAAAAGGGTGAGATTGGGGAGCGCCTTTATTATTTTTTTTTCGCGTTATTCCCCGCGCCTCGTCTCCATTTCTGCACTCCCTTCAGCACCCTCTGACGAGTCGACCTCGCACCACCAGTGTCAGTATCGACTAGGATACCTCGTGGAGAGAACAAATGGGGAGGCCAGGGGGAGAAACGCGGGGTTGCTGAACACAGACTAGAGCAGGAGAAAAGGAGGCGAGGGAGATAGAGATAGGGATACTGAGAAATAGAGGGATAGGAATACGGTGTGGCTCGCCGGCTCTCGGCAGACCTCGTGTTCAGTGCCGTACCCGAATCAGCCTTTTCTACTAAGAAACGTATACCACGTGAACGACTAACTTTTTGGCGCATAATCATCTCATTAATCATTTGCTTGAATTCACTTGCCAGTCACTTTGACGAGTTATTGTTAACAATGGTGCCACGATAAGAAGCATATTTGAAAATTTCGCGTTTTCAATTTAAAGAGGGATGGACGGATTAATATGTAATGTATGATACGTCCGTGCCTTGCACGGCTTTATTCTGTAATTCTGTATGCTGAAGTAAAATTTAACGATTGGCATATTTCGCGATGCATATTTCGAAGATTCCTGTGTTCAAAGGATTCAAGCCGTTATTTTACGTTTCGCTTTGGAACGCGAGTGTGACAGAAAGTCAGTAATCAAGTAATGGAACTTGGCCTTTGCGTTGGAACGTAACGTACGAGGGAAATTGCACCCCCGTTGAATTGTTGCAGCTATTTTAGATCATATAGTGCTCTGTGGTAATATTTATAATTTACATCAAAAAATGAAATATTGTAATTAGTGAATATTTCTAAAAATATCTCGCAATTTTTTTTTTATTTAATCAATGTAAATAATGTTTTTTCAAAATTAACATATGTTGAACAGATGATATACTGTTTTCAATAAAGATATTAATCAAAACTGCATTACAGATGGTTTTATATAAATAGAAAAAAATTAAATATTAATTATTAATACATATATTTTTACAAATTACAAAAAATCTCTTTTTACAACAAATATTGCAAATATTCACTGAATCTTTTTAAACAGAATATAAAACGATTAATTTTTATAATGAAGTAGCTATATCTTATTTAAATCATTTTAAATAAAATTAAGGTTACACTAAGATGACGTAAAATTAGAAGTGCTTGATACGACGATGTCAAGTTTATTAATCAAATAAGTTTTTGTCATTCTAAGCAAGTTAATTAGAAATAGGCAATGTTATTGTGCAAGTGGATGTCGCGAGAACACGCGATCTAGCGTCGGCAATGATCTTGTATTTATTGGAGTTACATGGGGGCTAAAGAGAATAGAGTATAAACGCGTGTACGTTCCTGTCGGCGCGTCGCCGCCTCGAGGTTTCCACATGGTCTCGTGTTATATTGAGGGCAAATCGTGCGGACTCGGTGCATCTCGAGCGTTCTCGTAGCCGGTCCTGTCGGTGCTGCCACATGGCCGCGCGTCGTGTTTTGCGGGCTTGGCTTTCAGGGGCGGCACCTGAGTGGTAGGGGTGCTCGTTGGCTCACTCTCGGCAGTAGGGTGTTAGAACAAGTGGGAAAGAGGGGTGGCGGCTCGGCTAAGTTCGGCTAGCTTCGCAAGTCATCGCCGACGTCTCGCGTCGGGGCTTCCACATGGGTTGGTATTGGCTCCCGGGGCGCAGGGTAGCTTGTGTGGCGGGGCTCTAACCGTGGAGAGAGACTCTAACCGTGGAGCAGAGAACGAGGCGACGTAGGGTAGGAGAGACGGCGGGAAGGAGAAAGAGAGATTGATAGAACTTGGGGGTGGAAGCGAGATGGTACTCGACGGGCGGATAGGAGAGCGAGGAAGAGAGAGAGAGAGAGAGTCTGCAGGCAAGGGGGTGAGAGAAAGGAGGAAAGAGTAAGAGAGAAAGAGGCACGGTTCTCGCCACAACACCCCCCGAAACGGGCAGAGCGTCAGTGCTAAGGTGGGTTGCTCGGTCGGAACATTGCCAGAGAGAGAGACACGTCCTGGGAGTGCCTGCTGCACCGACACGACTTCCTGGTGCAGGACTCTCAGCGGTGCAAGGATCGAGTGAACGCGCGCACCAAAAGAGAGAAAGAGAGAGAGAGAGAGAGAGAGAGAGAGAGAGAGAGAGAGAGAGAGAGAGAGAGAGAGACATACGCACGTACGCACGTACGTACTCACGCACGTACACAAGCACATCTATAACACGGCGCTCTCGTAATTGTGCGTGAGCACGCATGCACGTAGGCGCGTGAAACACACGGTACTAAGGAGGGAGACCGAGAAGAGCGAGTAGTCGAGCGAGAGTTGTGAGCAACTTGGATCCGCCGGGAGAGCAAAATAGGCAGTAGCGGAGCGCGAGTGGAAATAGTGGAGCGCTGTATGTCGGGCCAGCCGACAATCGCGGGTGGCGCGGTATAAGCTGAAACGCGGTGACGGTGGTTCATGTGTCGTGCCGCGAGGGAAAGCTCGCAACAACAGTTGGAAAGATGAAAGAAGAAGTCAAGCGGTATCCGATGTTAATCGGAATGTTACGTACCGCCGAATTACTAGCATTTCGTCTGGTTGGGTAAATGGATACGCTCCCGATCGGGAGAAAGAACGAAGATAGAGTAGATAGATAGAGGAGAGGTAGAAACAGAGGGAGGGTGAGAAAATCAGAGGTGAAAGGGGTGAGAGAGGTGAAAGGTGTGTCAGAGGAGACGAAAGTCAGTAGGAGGTCAGCGTGGCTTCAGGGTGGCGGTGGCCGGTGGTGATGGTAGTGGTGGTGGTAGTGGTGTAGTGGTGGGTGCTCTCTAGGTGAATGATCGTCGTCGGCCTCGTGGAAGAGGCGGTTGCCGCTTATGCGGGCTGCCGCGCGTGCCGCATCATCGCTCGCAAATAACTGGACCCCGCTGTTCAGGGCGGCGAGAGCGAGAAGAATTATCAAGAGATCGGAGCAGTGTTCGCGGAAGAGAGTAATTGTCACTGCACACGATATCGGTATCGCGCGCACAGCGTGGATAGTGCCGGTAGTAGTTGTCGAATTGCACTGTCGGGTGGAACTTCCGATCATCGGCGCAGCACCGGGAGATCGTAAGAATCCGCAGTCGTCGACCTGGCGGCTGGCAGGGGCCGCTGGACTCCGTGGGGTATGGCAAGCTGGCCTGTGTCACGGAATTCCCGTCCCCCGAGCATGACGAAGGTACGACCCAGGAGGTCGCGCGCGAATTCGATTATCGCGAGCACGATTACGACGACAACTGTGGTGCCGATGATCGCTGCCAGGACGACTGCGACGATTGTCAACACGAGGATCGCATCGCTGCCGAGGAATCCAATGACGACGACGATGATGATGACTACGACAATGACGATGAAAATAACGTCTGCGACGAGCAAAATGCCGCTAATGACAACAGCCAAGTCGATGATCCTCGCCACGCTGATGATGATGTTGAAGATGGCAGTTGTGCTCGCTCCGATTATCGCTGCTCCCGGAAGTTCCTCGTTCCTCGGGCCGTCGAAGACCTGGTAGCGGAGGCAACGGTCGCGCGTCTCCTCAATCGTTAGAAGCAGTGCTGTTGTGCCGTCCGGATCTCTTCCTCTCGAGGCTATCTATATCCGTCAGTGGTGCGTCTGGTGGGTGCTGGTGTGGTGGTGCGCCGTCTACCGATCCCTCGTGTTACGGGTTACTACTGCTGGCCGACCGGTCGTTCGCCTACGCGTACCCGCAGTGCGGTCGACTGCCGGGTAACTACCGAAGGCCATTACCCGACTGACGGGACGCGCGTCGACGACCAGTTGTCGTTACGTTACGTTACGTCGCGGACGACGACGTGCGCGACGGCGACCGCGACCGCGATCGCGATCGCGTCGACGACGGTGACGAGGACGAGGACGAGGACGAGGACGACGACGACGACAACGACGACGACGAGGACGACGACGACGACGACGAGGACGAGGACGACGACGACGACGACGAGGACGACGACGAGGACGACGACGACGACGACGACGACGACGACAGCAGCAACGACGACGACGACGACGTGCACGACGACGTCGGGGATATGTGCGGGTGCGCTACGTCCACGCGGCGAGGACTGGGGACTGCTGCGGGTAAATCGGCACGGCGCGCCAAGTCCTCGTGTTCGGTACATAGGACGCCCGGAATACGGTAGCTCGTCCTTCAGCGTTGCTCCTCATCGACGCCCGCGGGCAATGTGCCCACCCGCCGGCATAGCAACGTGAGTATCCTTCTCGCTATCCCAATCGCCCACTCCCTTCGTACTATCGCGTGACTTGGAAATGGCCGTTCTTCGCGATTGCCTTTTTCAAACGTGAAGGAACGCTCGCGTGATTCTATGTATGGCTCGACGCCTCCGTAATCACTTCATTTGTATTTCATTTGTATTTCGATATATATTTTTGTGGTATTTATTACTGACCGGTACTCCGCACTAATTATGCTCGAAATATTATTAACTGAAATGAACTTTGATAGTTGAATTTCATGCATCGAAATCACATTATTCAAATATGAATTTTTTTTATTTCGAAAAATGAATTTTTTGTATGCCGAAATTATGAAGAAATGGAGTTGTTCAAAATATTAATTGTTATTTCGACAATCCACTTTACACCTCTGTTATAAATGCTTTATTATTATGAAACAATCATTCTGTCAGTAATGATAGAAAATATTTAAAAATCGATTTAATTGTAATCAGAATTATTGCTTTTTCAGTCACTCGCGATGAAACTTTGAAAACCATTTTTAAAAAAACGGATTATATAATTGCTTTATTTAAAACATGTTTTAAATGTGCACGGATTCAAACTGTAAATGTACAGATTGAAATATATGCAAATATGTATCAGATATCTGATTCTGAAAAATATCTATTATGTACAATAAGAAACGTATGTGTGTGTGTGTGTGTGTGTGTGTGTGTGTGTGTGTGTGTGTGTGTGTGTGTGTGTGTGTGTGTGTGTGTGTGTGTGCAATAATGAATATTTCTGAGCATACAAAAAGAAGAATAACATATTTATTTTGATGCTAAGATATATTGTTAATAATTTTTTATTATATGTCTACATATTACAACAATAGGAATTAATTCATATATTTGATTAATAAACTCGATAAATTAATAAATTCACAGTAAACTTTTTAAGTTTTATTGTACGTCAAATACAGATTTCTTCTGAGTATTTCTTAGAAAATGGAATTTAAGGAGAATTCGCTTCAGTTTTATTATCATCAATAATTCTTATAAAGCACTAAAATTAAACTTGTTAGCTCAATTTTCGAAACATGCTTGAGAAATCTTGGATTTTATGTTACGGATTTTATTTTACGGAATAAAGTTTCAAGTGGACGATTCTCTTGATAGAAAAATGTTTTGTAATTAAAAAAAGTCTATTTTCGACGTTTTTTGATATAATATTTTCTTTTGAAAAATCCAAATATTTTTATATTATTCGTTACAAAGCGTTTCGTAGGATTATTATATTTCTTACTATCGATTACATAAGATTGGCATAAATTTTAATCGATACTATTTCCAGCCCGTCATTTTCTCACACATATTTTCACTTTGTTAAGATTTAAATATGATACACTTCGTGGAAAAGTTTCGCTTCTTCGTCAGGGATTATAATCTGATTATCAATTTAATACGCCTCCGATTTCAATTGAAACGCCAGACGAGGTCTCGTGTGTTTCACTTACAAGTGATTTCGAGCAATTCGCGTGAGAAAAAATGAACGATCAATCGATCGAGCTCAACCCCTCTAGTTAAATACACGCCGAGGTTATTTTTCCGCGACGCCCGTGTCCTTACTCGAAGCGAAGGATAAATTGCCTCTTCCCCGAACTTTTCTTGAGGAAAAGCCACCCAAAAGCTCCTACGGAGTCGTGCGAAAACGTCGGAGTGCTTTCAAGGGGCGGAGAGAGAGCCTGGGCGTAGTCCTTCTGCCACGCTTGTCTGACCTCTCTTTCCCTCTTCTACTTCCACTGCATCCGCTCGATCCTTACCCGTTCGCGGTGATTTAAGATTTTTCCAAAACAGATCAATCGTTCGCAGCTGCTCCTTTAAAACAAATCCTATTCCTCGTTTTTACATTAATGTCTTATATATGAGATGTCACGAAACAAAGGAATTTCAATAACAGATTTTTCTTCAACGAGATGGATTGGACTGAACACATTGGAATTGTTTTTTTTTCAGCAAACATTTTCTATCTTTAATGTAATTGTTTCAAATATTTTGTTTATTATTATCATGATTATACTTTTGAATGCTGAACGAGAATTAGCATCCAAAAATATAATTATGATAATAATAAATAAAAATATTAATGTATAATTTCGTATGAGACGATAATGATACTATCGAATATTTAATCAAGTTGATTAAAATCCATCTCTGAGCGTGCTTTGTATGAAACATTGCTATATTTTAAATTTGTTTAATATGTAAAATAATTCCAATCTGAATGTCAGTGTTATTTTAATACAGGTATATTAGTTCTTTGTAATATCTATAACAAATATTTTTACAATTTCCAATAAATTTTGCTATTAAAAAAGATTCTCGATATTTTTCAAATCAAAGATTTTTAAAATAAATATATTTTTCGCTTTTTAATTTTCGCAGACACAATTATTCCTTATTATTTGGTAATAAAAACTATAAATTTCGAAGTTTGTCAAAATATCCAAAATTACTGAATATTTATTATTTTTACGACTGAGATTTATTTGAGCTTGAATTAAATTGGCTTTTAATCGAGGTGAACAAAGGATTTTGAAAGCACAAAAAGTTTGAACGGACGTTTTGTTATTTTCGAAAACGTAATGTTATGTGATAAATAAACGTAATGTTATTCATCTATACATACTGACAATATATGTAATATATTTTTGTCTGCGTAGACGATGAGTTGTACGGTCGAACGCTTCATAAATCTTTATTTGATTATCCGTGTTTACTGAATCGCTTTTCTATCAACATTGCACATTGAATGACATAAATATTAAATTTTTCCTTCATTCGATCGATATTATAATAGCAAGAAAATTTGCGAGTTATAGCATACTGAATGCTGAATATTTTAAAAAAGTAAAATTATTTTTGCGCGCGCTATTTTCATTTTTGCAGTATCACTAAAAACGTGCAATAGAAATAGTGATGCTTTTGAAACATTATTATTTTTTGACATTGATGACATATGTGTTTGAAACGTACAGTAATAAAAAGCGACAAGTTCAGTAGCTGACACGAAATAATAAAATTCTCCTATTTATATTTGTATTCATTTCTTCTTGTGTGATAAAAGGATGGCTTATATCAAAAGATGACATAGAGATAATGTACAATTTTCTGTTTCTAGTATCATACGTCTTCCTTTCTGACATGTGTCATGTTATAGGATACCACTTATTTAGATTGTAAACATAAAGTGTTTGCAGAATACTGAAGAATACAAAACGTAATGATATCATTATTTTCATCGTGAAAAATTGATGAATATTGAAGCAAATTACACAATCTGCATCTTTTTCCAATATTAAATTACAAACGCTATCTTATTCTGTATTTTACTGGTTATTGTTTCTATGAAAACATATAAAACCAAAGTTATATCCATCATCTCTATATCAATTGTGAAATTTCAAAGAGTTCAATTATATCTGCGCGTGTAGCAAGTTTTCTCAACTAATCTTTACTAATCTCTCTGAAAATACAAAAAAGAAAATGAAGTTTTGGTTTACATAAATCATCAAGTTTTAATAAAATGTTTTAAAAATTAAATTAATTATTGACAACTTTTCGACTATTCTTATCGATACATAAAAAGAATTTTATAGTGTGGTCGCATGATTAAGCTTTTAGGTATCGACGATACATCTTTAAACGTGTTATCCGTAGGTTCAATGTAGGACAAGATTTAAAGTGCACTCTGTCATCGTCCCTATAAATTCATTTGTATTTGTGTCACAAATTCTCTCCTCTCTCTCTTTCTCTCTTTCTCTCCTTGTTTTTCTTTTCTCATTTCGCTACCTTTTTTGAATTTTATAATCATTTACTGTATCATCAACGCGAAATATTGTCGGTGGTGTGCGCGGCATTTCTTTTTCACCTGATAATTTTGAAGAACGACCCTTGGCCAACAAAGGCCGCGATAACTTGTACAAATGACGGCGAAAAATCGTTGGCTTCTCGTCGATGCTTCCGTATCGGAACTACTGACGACAGCAGGACTATGCTTTTTTCAATTTTCGACGAGTATCGTGGGAATGAGTGTGGGATAGAAAGTTTTCATCGACGGCTCGAGTCGTTTCGTCCTTGCCGTGACACTTCCGGATGAAGCGCGACACTTCCGGCGTGTTGAACGAACTCAGGTTTCTATGGAAATACGAGCGAAACCTACTGACGCGCTGGTATTTCCGGAAATGACGTCATCCTTTAACGATTAATTTATTGATTAAAGTCCCGGTGATACATAATGCAATTTGATTTTTCGATAATATTATATTATCTATCTATCTATATATATAAATGTATAATTATAAATGTATATATATATATATATA
>NW_017259368.1:352875-355455 GCF_001594045.1 Atta colombica
TATAATATGTACAATATTTATAATATATTTTATATAGGTGACAATTATTTTCTGTTAGACAAGTTTATTCCGATTATTTTTTTACTTTAATATTGAAAAATAAATAAAAATTTATTGAAACAAATACGTTTTTCTAAGGAAAATTGACTCTGTAGATTAATCAAAATGGAGGTGACATATCTTGTGTAGCAGAACTGTTGCAAGAAGCGCCGTTAGGTGTTGGAGAACTGTCATCGTCAGTCAGTCGTCTCACCCACGTTTGACAGCGTATGATTTAGCGATCGAAGCTATATTGATATTATTCAAATTTATGATCATATCTGGTAGGCGTTTGTGTTGTCGAATAAAATTTACATTCGAATTAATGTCCGGCTCTGTCGTGCTATATTCAGCTTGCAGTTCGTTGCATTGACTGTTTCTCTCTCTCTCTCTCTCTCTCTCTCTCTCTCTCTCTCTCTTTCTTTCTCTATCTAGATGCGATTCTTTCGAAAACCCTCGCAAATACTTTCTTTGTTTCTTGATTGATTGTTGCATATAAATGTGGCTGTGATCGAATAAATTGATAGTCGATAGAGGCATAGTCGATTGAGCGCCGCCGAACGCGGAAATCGTTTGTAACATTAATATTGTTTGAACGCGCGAAAGCGCGAGCTGATATCGGATATGCAAACTACCGAAACATTCGAAACGGCATATTTATTTCATAACCGTAATTCCTTTCGATGGCTTCGTGAAAGTTGGACCACCAAGCATCGATACTAATTGTTGACCAATATTTAACGTTATCAAATATTTAGGTTCTCTGATTGCGACACGCGCGATATAGTATATTTGCAACATTTACAAATAACAGCATTCTGATGAATGCAACAAAATTGATAAGAGAAATAGAATCAAAATCTTTTATATACATTTATTTATAGAATTTATAGGACATCAATATATTACTTTATTCTACGTTTTTTTCATTGGTAATTATATCATGTTAAGTTATTTTATAACTTGGAAAAAATACAAAGAAAGAGAAAAAATACGCCTCTGATAAAAAAATTTATGTTTTATATTCTTCCTGTTATATAACTTTAGATAAACAGTCGATTTTCTGCCCCATAAATTAAAAAAGGGTGTGTCTCAGATAATGTTGTAATAATAAAATTGTCTAAATTATTTGAAGAGTTTTAGGCAGTAATATAACTAAAGGAAGAAACTATCTGTGCAATTGCGTTAAAATATGTCACATAAAAATTCATGTTTTCTTTTTAAGGGTAATGACGATAATGAAAAAGGATTAATCTTTTATGTGATAATTCTTTCGTTTTAGAGATACTATGCGCGCTTAATTCTTGCCAATTATATCATCCTCTTAACCAAATGGAACGGCCGATTTTCAAAGTATAAACTCGAATTATCGGCGAGATCGATAATGAAGAAAAATAAAAAATTCGAGCAAACTGATCACGCGTGAAGAGAAAGGGATATTCTTCTAGCTCTATTTCTACGTTTTAACACTTAATTGCGATCCAGAGGGTAGGTTATTTCGTCGGCCGAGAACCACCATTAAATTATATGGGGCGTTTAATCAGGTTACTGGCTGCTAACCGCGATATAAAAATTCAGGAATGTGGGAAACAGGATACCGCAGAGCGAGGAGGATCGATTTCCGGCCGCGGTCAGTCCGAGAGCGATCCATTCGCTCGTTCATGGCGAATATCTAATACTGCTTTTGCAGTGAAAGACCAATATCCGAAATTCGCGAATGCGTTTAATTCGCATGTCGAAAAATGTCATCGTCGATAGTTCACGACGTGGTAAAGGGAAACGTATTTTGTTATTAGATCGAAGTTTCATCTAATCTACTACTGTATCATCGCATAATTCGCGTAAACACTCGCTGACATCGTATACTGTCAGTTATTGCGATTCTTATATCCGCCATAAGCTTTTACGTTGGATCGCGTTATGAAATTGGTTCTCTACGAGCTGAAGTACCCACATACGTTGATTATACTCGGAAAACTTGATTCGGAGAATTTTCCGCGCAAAACAGCACCGAGGAAACAAATGTTCAATGTAGAAAGTGCGTAATAATAAATAAAAATATAATCTATATAATAATATGTGTGCTTAGGTAGTAAGAATGTAATTGTTGGCAATTGTTGATAATAAGTTCTACTTTATGTTGATGCATATGAAAAGTTGTGAAATGATAGATTTCCTCAGAATTCTCTCATTAAAAAATTTCATTTTAAACTATTCATTATCTGCCAACAAAAAGTGATACAGGGAAAATCATATACACAATTATGTAGAGTTAATACATTGAAAAAATTCAAATTTTTATATTTTATTATTATTTAGAACATTGTTATCAGAGAGATATGATTTTAGTTAAAAAAAGGTAGAAAGGATAATTATATATATATTTTTTTGCATTAACGGAATAATGTCTATATTTGTTTCAAATGAATATTTTAATAATTATATTTTATTATATTGATTTATTATTTTTTCTTTTTTCTTTTTTTTAAATTAATTATCTTTGTTGTTATGAAACTATTTGATTTTTATATGTATACACAT
>NW_017259368.1:355555-371385 GCF_001594045.1 Atta colombica
ATTATGGTATATATCGAATCCAGAATAATAAAGTATTTTATCAGCAGAGAAAAACAACAATTATGGTACATATCGAATCCAGAATAATAAAGTAAACGTTCACGGATCAATTGGAAAGCATACAGCCGAGACGTTAATTCTTCAAAGGAAGCAGGCTAGCTGCTTGTAGCTTTTTTTACTCCGTGGGCGATACTGGTAGTTGCGGACAATGTTTAAAGCGACCGAGTTGGCCGTTCACTGTGAAGTAGTGGTTACGCTCCATAGTCGAGTGAACCGCACCCATCGTATTGCTCTATTTTCTTACGCGTGCATAATCGAGTCACAGTTACACAGTATTTAAATACACTAAATTTATCTAACGCTAATGCAATTAGAGAGATAAAAAAAATCATAAAGTCGGATAAATAATAATCAATTTTTGCGAAAATTAATAATATAATCGAGATGTCAACATAATATGGATAATACAGTGCGAGAAGCGCAATCAATCGAATTTTATTGTTGAATACGCATTGTATATATTTTTTTGCATTAACGGAATAATGTCTATATTTGTTGTTTCAAATGAATATTGTAATAATTATATTTTATTATATTGATTATTTTTTCTTTTTTCTTTTTTTTAAATTAATTATCTTTGTTGTTATGAAACTATTTGATTTTTATATGTATACACATATAGGAAAAGCATTAAACGTTACGGTGAACAAGATTAAATGTATCATGATTCTTCCGAGTTAAATGAATGTAAATGGATATATAATGTGTATAGATTTTACTAAGCGTTGCAAAATTAACGAACTGATTCCATTAGTAGTTTCTATGTCGATTGTATGCACGTATGTATGCAGAAAATACATGCATACTGACCGTGTTTTTCGTTTCGAGAATGATGCACTTTGACCCAGTGATGCACTATGAGAATGTAGGTTAAACCGATTTCAAAGCAGCATATGTATTTTATAAATTATTCGTTTAAAGCATCGAACGACTTATATGCAATAAGTATAATTAGTATGTGTAACATACACTCTTTTAATTCTACGATTTTTTGTTTTATACTTCATGCTTTTTTTATAATAATGCAAGTGTAGTTGCTATTTTATATATTTAATTATTTTGTTCCTGTTTTGAGAAGGAATATATAAAAATTTTTTAAATAAATTATTCTCAAATAAAAGAGGACTTTTAAGAGATAACTATATTTCAATTAATAGAGATAACTATATTTTTGGACATAAAACGGATCTTCTTAATAATACTAAATGTAAATTTTTGCAAATATACTTTTAGTATTTTTTACTGCATTACATTTTTCATTTAATCGGTTTTAAATAGATTTTTCCGTAACGAAAATGCCAAAGAAGCTTATTATTTATTGCATATATACAAGAAAATTTTATATACTAATAGTTTCTTTATAATTTTAAAATTGTTACTATAAATTCTTTTAGATTTGGATTCCCTTTTTATGGAGGAATTAATGTTCATAATGGTATTACTTACATTTATATTTAAATTATTTTGTTCTTTTATCTTTATTTCGTAATGTTTGTTTACCGAGAATAAGTTTTTATTTAATTTTTTTAAAGAAGGCTTTTTTGAATGAAGCTTTTCTAAAACGTTTCATTTCTAAATCGAAGAGACGCATATAAGAAGAGTATAAGTTACATCTTAATATGCCATTTTCGTTTTATCATTTGGCAACGACACTCTCACCTCAAGAGTTCACAATATTCATAAAGAGATAAATGAGATTAATCTGCGCTACGAACTCAACATCAATTATTCGTGAGATCAACGAGGACTGATTTGGAGCCGGGCAGAGAAACGTGAAAAAGTCTTTCGATGTGACAAAAAGAAAAAAAGTATTGTCATCTAAAATTCGCAATTTAGCTCGATCGATTTAAATCCAGCATTGTTTCCAAGTACCGCGCAATCAGGCTAACGGAATTATCCTCTTTCTCAAACCGCATCGGTTTCCTCTGATCGATCGTTGTCGGGCGTTCATCTATCCATCACATTTATTCCACCCATTTTGAGGCCGGCCAGTTAATGAAATCTATAACATGCTCGCGCACAATCGAGATGTTAATTTCGGCCCGTCGCGATGGCAGTATGCGCCGGATGCATTTTTCATGCGAAGTTGAGCCTGGGTCGAATGCAAACGGTCCAGTGCCATCTCGGTGTGAAGTGTTGCAGACAGCGGAACCGTGACGAACGCGCGCACAGCTTCATTTTTCTCCCTTTCATGAGCGCCGGCGTGGCGAACGATAAAGCACTTTGTGATGCAAATGTTTCGAAATAATAATTCCGCTCTATACATCACAGGCGTGCTCTTTGCGAGCCATCTATCGAATGAATCGCCTATTCGCGAATGAAGTTGACCGAGTTTGCTCCGAAGGAGAGAAAAAAAACCGTCGTATTCTGTCAAAAACTAATGAAATATGACGTATCGAGTCGCTTATTATTAATAGCTTGCATCATCATGGAATTACTTATCTCGAATCCCGCATATCTGTTTTCTATTATATTTTTTGAACAAGGGATTTTGTGTATTTGGAAGAAGTTTTATTCGCGAATTCTTGTAATCCATTTTCTCTTATCAAAAATTACAACTGTTGATAGATAAAATTTATTACTTAACATAAGAAATTGAAAAAAAGTGTTATGTACTTAAATGAAGCAAAACTTTTACGGGAAAACTTTTACAATGTAATACCGAATAAATATGTTCATATTTCTATTCAAATCTCATCTCGTCACAGTAGTAGAGGTTCGAAGCAAAGACATCTTACAGTTCCAACACGGTTTATGATAAATAGATTCCTACATTGGATTGCTACATGAACTAAATTTGGCTTACGTATTTGCGTGCATAATACAGCTCGAGCGCAAAGGAAGATGTAGATGTTGCCGTTTGTACAGCATTCCGTTATTATAGCGTGGTACTCCTACAAGGATATTCACGTGAAATTATTGTCTCGATAACAAAGCGCGCGCCAGACATCGCAGTGGGCGATTCTCAAAGATGCGGAATCGTACACGGATAAGAGCAAGACAGAACCTAATTACTTGTATATAGAGACTGCTCGGTCTGCAAGTTTCATTTATTGTCAGTCGTTGTTGGATTCAGTTTGCCGTCTGGCTCCAATGACGAACTCATAATCTTTCGTAGTTTTGCCCTTAACAGTTCGATAATATTCTAGCTTTGATTAAAGATTTTAGACATTTGGCTATAATTGACATCCGGGTACGATTAAACATTGAATGCGGGAAGCAAATCCTCATACGAATGGTTGAGCAGATTTATCGCGTATTCTCCTAATCAGCTATTATTCTGAATATATATATATATATATATATGCTATAACAAACTCAGAGTTAATATCCTTTAATGAAAATATTGGCAAATGCAAGAATCATAGTTATTTTACTTTGAAGCAATATTAATTGGCAAATTAATTTTTAATTTGAAAATTACTTTTTATTATATATTATTAAAAATTAATTGGTAATTTATTGATAAAGGAGAGAGAGAGAGAGAAAGAAAGTACGAAGTATCTTTATTTTTGAAGAGTTGTTAGAGATAAGTTTTAAAATTAAAAGCATTTTGTCAGTAAAATTTAATTCTCCTAATTATTTATAAATGAATACTTTTTCAAGTTTTAACAATTTAAATTTTAAATTTTGTAGATGTAACGAATTACGTTATCGTTTGAAATGAAATTTTTATTTCTGACCCTTCGCAACTTTCGCGTTTCTGTAGCAAATACGATCGATCAAAGAGGAAGCAATTTACGAACTATCACACTCAATTTACACATCTTATACTTATCTGATAATTCTTAAATGTGGACATCAAGGAAAAAGAATGTAGGCGTATCTATTGTAGATAAACGGACGCTTGGTATTGAAAGAAAGATTACATCCTCTCGAAACGATACAGGAGGGATTTGGCGAAGGAATGGCAAAAGAAAGGCGATTAAAGGAATACGGAAAAAAGGAATTAAGTATAATGGGACTACAAATCTTTAGCACGATGGTAACCAGAAAAAGAAAACTTTAAACGAAATGAAAATTGAGTTTTGAACATTGAGTTTTAGTTAAATAGATCGATTTGTTCTTGTATACATAGTATTATGCGACATCGTACATCAAAAGTTGCAGTGGAAGTTGCAGAAATATAGTTTCAGAAAATATAGTTAGGCGAAATAGCATATATCGAAAGCGAGAATTGTAATAGAATATTTACATAAATAACGTAATTATTATGGATAAAATTAACGATATTTTTTCTCGTCGCTATATATTTGGTTAAATTGAAATTGATGTCAACAAGTTTTTTTGTTATTGATGCATACAGAGATATTTTAAGTAAAGGAGTGAGGTGCAGAATATAGGAAAAAAAAATAATGTTGATTCAATAGTAAAGAAATGAAAATGATGAAATAATAATTTAATTTAAAAAATAATTTAATTTTTAACAATAAAAATTAAAAGGCTGTTCGAGCCAAATGCTGGTTGTTTTATGTGAAATTGAACGTATAATGTCATAAAAATAAAATTACATTAAAATCTAAACATACGTTTCGATCTTTAATCTGGTCAGTGGTTAAAAATAAAATAAAATACAACATTGTCACCGAAATTGTCAATATATAATTATACTGTTGACTAGATTAAAGATCGAAACGTATGTTTAAATTTTAATGTAATTTTATTTTTGTGACATTACGTTTAATTTTGCATAAGACAATCAGCGTTTGGCTTGAATAACTCTTTGGTATTTATTGCATTTCAATTTTTAATTCTATTGAGTTGTTACTTCCATTTATATTGTATTTTAATAAGAATTAATATTGTCAGTATAATTATTAATCTAAGTCTTTATTAAAATAATCAGTTAAAGGGCTCAGAGCACGCAAGATATTCTTCGCTATTGTTGTAGATTACTAAACATTATATTTATCTAATTAAAATAGACGTTTCAACCTTCTATCCGATCATTTTCAATGTTACAAATACAATCTACATTAAAACAATTACAATAATATACTAAACATTTTAGAAAAGTCTAGCGCTTATATCAAGGTTTTCGGTTTGCACACGTTGTTGCTTCAGAATTGAGGTTTTTAATATTATAAGCGTTAGATTTTTCTAGAATTTTTAGTATGTCATTGTTTTAATATGTAATTGTTTTAAAGTAGATTGCAACTGTATTTGCAACATTGAAAATGACTGGATAGAAGATCGAAACATCTGTATTTTGATTAATTAAATATAATGTTTAGTAATTTACAACAATAGCAAAGAATATCTTGCTTATGTTCTAAGCCCTTTAACTGATTATTTTAATTTATTTAATCGAGCATTGAACTACTTTTTATTAACTAAATCTTTATCTTATTTATAGCTTACTTATTAATTAAAATTTATTATTAATAATAAAGAACAAATAAAGAAAAATAACATAGGCCGATATGAATTTTGACCCAGAAATGACAGTATGTAATCCCGAAGCTTTTTGGCATGCGAAAACCAAATCTGTAGCCAAAATTGCTCCATTATGTCCGGTTTCCGAGATATTCTAATTCGAAAATACCAAAAAGACCTATTTCGGGCATTTTTAGATTAAAATATCTCTTGGAGACACCTTAAGGCCGATGGACATACTTGCAATATATCTAATTTTTTTTCATGTTACTGTGTTGATTTATTTATAATCATATGTGATTTTCGTAGATTTTTTAATGCTAAATTCGAATTTATAGCCAAAATTACTCCATCACATCAGGAGATATTTTAATCTAAAAATGCCCGAAATAAGCCTTTTTGGTACTTTTGGATTAGAATATCTCGGAAATCTAACGTAGAGCAATTTTGATTACGGATTTGGTTTCAGCATGTCAAAAATCTTTACAATTACATACTGCCGTTTCTGAGTAAGAAAAAAATTTTTTTTGGAGGCCTGTGTAATTAATAATAATAAAAAATTCTATTCGTATTTTAATAAGAATTAATATTGCCAGTATATAAATATCAATCTACAGCTTTATCTTAATTTATAGCTTATTTATTATTTAAATAATTAATAATGAAGAATATAAAACTGTGATTAATACTAAATAATTTTAATGAATTAATTGTACATGTGTGATAATTATATTGTGAATACATCACGAGTAGAATATATTTTCGAAGAATTAGATTTGACGGATATTAAAACAATATATCATAATTGATTACACAGCAAACTTGACGATTCGATTATTATTTGAATTAATTAATTTGAATTGTACAATTATAAATATTGATTATGAATGTCATAATTGTTATTAAACAAATTTAAGGAAACAATTAGAATGCTCACAACGGTTTACAAATGATTAACACTAAACCTAATGTTTCAAATATTAGAGATTGAAGTTATCATCTAGTGCAGATTAATTATATTTTTATCTAATATTATTGTTGTTCATGCTGTTTACCAATTTTTGTTGATGTTACCAATGAAAATATCAACCATGCCAATTTGAAACTTTCAAGAAAATTATTTCTTGCTAGTGCAACAGAATCGATAGTTGGCTTCTTCGTCCGTATTTATGAGACTCGGATCGCTCACTGGTCGTTGATCGCAATACGCGAAAGACAGTGGAAAGTTCGATACAGGCACTTTTGCATGAGCTTGCCAAAGTTTCGAGAAGTGCATGCTGGGTAACGACGCTCCTATGCAGGTCAAGTCAAACTTCTGCCGAAGCTAGTTATTCAAATACGATTCATATCATGAGTTTGTCTATCCTTCGTTTGTGCGGAGAGCAGTTTGTGTCTTAAGATCAATTGTTTAGCGACGTCTCAGATGTTGATAGAATTGTATCGTAAACAATCAATACATGTCTATACACGTCTAATTTTTATTTTCTTCAATTTTTAAAGTAAATATTTGGTTGCATCTTTATTTTCTACAAATTTGATAGAACTTAAACGATAAGACATACGTGTATATTTTTTTCTGCACTTGACGATTTATTTATGTAATATTTCATTAAAATTTGCGACAATATAAAATATCGTATAATATAACGACGCAAGTACTATTAATTTGTTAAAGGTTAAATGAGAGAGATTGTGTGAAAAGCGAAGTTTCTCTGCCAACGCGAGTTTAGAAAGTTTGGACTATCTCGTTAATGGCGGAAGCGCGATGATACGAGAAATTCCGTCAATTTTGAGTCCGTGCTTAATCATTCCAGCGGGTGGACATACACCACTAGTTCCCTTTCTCCTCCCCCCCTTCTTTCTCTCTTTTTTCTTTTTTTTTTTGCACATCAGCTCACGAGTACAATTTTCACGAGCGTTACCGATATGAACGAGTGCGAACTTTGGTCGTGAATGGAGTAAAAACACTCCGTCAAATTAAAAAATATGGCAGAGGTCCAATGTCCCGCTCGCTGGCACGAAACTACATTCGTGATTTCTTCCTTTCCATTCGTCGAAGTTCAGCCATGCGGTACCGTTTGGCTGAATTATTCCCGAGGAAAATCCTGGCCATTTTCACGCGCATTTTCTTACGCGCGAAATGGCACGCTGGGTGTCTTGAATCACGACTGACTGTCTATCCTCCCATTTCATCGTGTCTCCCCATTCTTTTATGCCGACTCCTGGAAGTCTAATCGTTTGCGTTTTCAGCTCGGTTTTCATTAACATATCGCTGAGAATATCTGCGGATGTGATAGAGGTAGAAAAAAAACGATGCTTTCGAAAGAATTTATACGAATTCAGAATTCGGAACTGTAAAATTCAGTAATCTGCAACATATGTCTCTCTAGTTTTTATTATTTTTCTGATTTTTATTATCTGAAATAGAAAGGATAATTTTTAATTTAAACATACATTTAAATTCTTAAGGCGTGTAATTTTCATTTTACATACTTCGTCTCTCTAGTTAACCATCCGTTGTACAAAGTTATAATTATACACTTGTAGTAGTAACTTAAAAAAAAAGAGTTTGTGTGAATTTGTAGCTACGTTATTACATATAATTAACTACGAATATGTAGTTGATTATATATCAGGAAAAATTTACTGAGTTATCAAAATTAAAAAAGATTTTTCATTATGTACGGCTTGCGGTAGAAAGAACTTTTATAATCTCGTCAGCACTGAAATATGTTTTGTACACAGTATCATAACGAAACAACGAAGAAATATGAATATGGAAAAATCGTTATGACTGTGCGTGTACACTGGTGGTTGGCTGGTGTCAGGTACCTGAAGTTTTCCTTTCACAAAGAATTGAAAAACGAGCACAGAAAAACAGTGAGTTTAAATAAAATATGTCTGCGACTTCCTTGTCTTTTCATCCCTACGCGCATTTTTAATGGCTGGCATGTTTTATTTCGAGTGTTTCACGCGTTAGAGAAAAGCGACGTATTCCTTTTTGGTTGTATGCGTAGGACTTTTGCAACGCATACCTTTGCACGGCATCAAGTTTACTAACATACCACTCTGGTTTTATTTCCTGGATTACTTTTCGGTATTCCCGGAAATCCTGTCCGTTGGAAAAACTGCAGTAAATTCGTGATGTTTTACTTTTGTGGTTTGAATACAACCTTGCGGGAGTTTGTGGCGCTGACCATTGTCTATCATGTAATCTTGTACGTTTTAACAAGGTCGAAACTGTGGAAATAAGATGATGAATGGTAAAGTTGAAATTTTTTTTGTTCAATGTTTGGAATATAACTTCTCCGTTGAAATTGAATTGCTGCAAAATTCGTATATAAAATTTAATTTTGTGCTAATCCATTGCTTAATATAAAAAAAAGTTCTTCCTGAAGCATTCTTAGTTAAGAAAGTTAAATGAGCCGATCATAATATTACAAGAATAAATTGATCCTTGGCTTAAAGCGTTCGTCTTGCAACAAACTTTTCACAGATGCTCTTACAAAAATGGATATGTTTCTTTGCTTAGGGGAAGAAAGAAAAATAAAGGAAGTAAAAGGGGACGGTATAAGGAGAAAGACCTAAAAAAAATTAAGAGATACATTGCCACTGTAATAAGAACTAAATTAAACAATAGACTTTAGGGAGTTAAGTCAAGAAAGCAGTGTATTAGAACGGACATCCTGGGAATTAGCTTGTTTCATGGGATGGTTAGAGTGTATCTTTGCGCCAGAGATCGTAGGATCCGAAAAAAGGAGGAGGACCACGCAGATTTATCAATGGAACCAAGTCTCATCACTAGGGTGCCGTAAATATTCGGCGTCGCTGTCATTCGGCCGAAGTTCCCGGTAGGCCTGTTGACCCAATGGGATCGTTCATAATTCACATTCGATTTAAACAAAGTTCTTAAACTAGCGCGATTTGCTTAATACAATCGTGTCCCCCTTTTCGTACCGAGTTCCCCGACGCGTTCTCTCTTTCCTTTCTGTTCCATCTCTATCGAGATACACGTCCATGAAGCTAATTTCGGGACGCGTCCCGACGGAAAACTTTTTAATTCTATCAATCATCTCTCACGAGCACGCCGCGGGATGCAGGCGACCAAGTGGTTGACGCTTTATGGCATTTCTTATGTATCTCGGATACTCGGATGATAAAATGCAGTAAATGAGAGAATCCAGTGCACTCCGAATTGAGGAAAATTAAGGACACTTGAAGTAGTTATTATTACTTACTTTGGATAAATCTATAGTGTAAGCTGACAAGTGATCTTATTTGGACAGATCTAACATAAGCTGACAAATGATCGGAAAGAAAGAACTTGTTGAATTTCTCTAAGCTTTGCGATAAAGTAATTTTTTTTTTACTCGAGTAAAAATCCCTTTTTACGCGACTTCGTCTTTTCTCTGGACAATTTTAATTCCGAGCATGCATGCGCGCTCATATCACGTCCACTCCCCGCAAGGAATATTAACGGTTCAGCGGCAAGGAACGGAATATTTGTAAAACTATGCGTAGCCCTGGGGTACCTTCGCGGCGACATGCCAGCATGAGAGTGGAAGTATGAGGAGCTCGCAGGGAAAATACCCTGGGGAAGAACATTCGAGGTGAACTAAAAGCGCTTTAAACTACACGTATATATTCACCAAGTCGATGGCACGAGGCCGTTGCGACAACGCCTCGCGATTCTCCGTTGCGCATCATGTGATAATTGAATGTCGCGAATATTTTGAATAATCGCCCGCTTCCCTCGGCTCTCGCTTTCTTGTCGGAGTACTTGTTTACAATTGATATATAAAATGGTCTCAGACGTGCAACTGTCGATATCGCTTGTGAAAGTCTCTTAACAACGCGATATATCGATTATTAGGCAACCAGAGACGGAACTTATTGTTAGCGTTCCCGCTTAGGATCTTCTGAAATTTAATTAATATTTAATTAGATGACAATCTTGTGTAACAATTACGAATTACGCGTAATGCTTATGCTGAAATTTAATTCAAATTTTCGAAATAAGAATGCCTTCGGTATTCTGTTAGAATATTGTATGTATTCTCTTCTTTTTCTTTCTTATAGAATATATTTTTATAGAATTTAATATTAATTAAACCACTTTGAATAATTTGATCATATTCAAATGTGACACTATTAGATATCAAAGAAACAATGATAATTCAATCTTTCGAGTTAAATAACATTTTATTATTTTTAACTTTCATGTGTGTTAAAATGTAAATGAATCCATTTCTGCGGTTAATTTTAAAGTAAACCTTCCCATTATTTAGCAAATGTCCATATAATTTAAGTCATATTAATATATTTTCTCGAGTTAAATTGTTTAATTCTATTGTTTTAGATAATTAATGACACATTGAATAGGAGCAGTGGAGCTCATAAAAGTGTAATTGAAAATAACTCAAAAGGATATAATTTAACATTTAAAATTTTTAACAGTGTAAACTTAATTAATGATTTGCACAAAAGTTTGCATAGGTTAACAAATATAAAATTATTATTCATACATATATGTGTAATAACATCGTTACTCTGCCAAGCTATTAGTCCAATATAACGGAAATTAGATTATCAATGTGAGCCGTGTGCGAACTAACTGTCGATTTACTTTCTACTGTAATGGAACTTACGGCTAGTACTCGGCGGTTACGAAAGTTCGAGATCGAAGAGGAAAGTACGAGGTAGCTATCTTCTGGGTGCAAGTAAATTCGGTCGTATGAGCATGTGCCATGGATGGCGAGCGACCCTGTCACTTCCATGAGAGTTTCTATGGAGCCAGCGCCCACTGGGGCCATCCATAATTTAGGACCGATGGGAAGTTCCGTGCTCTCGTACTTGTTCGACGCAGCAGCTTCTCTCTTTAAACCTCTTGACATGTTTCTCTGGTCGATCCGAAGTACGAATACTATTCACCGAGTGTCCTAGTGGACTTTGTTGAAAACAACAAAACGATTTGCCGGATAAAAATATTATTCACGAAATAAATATTTTCTCTACGTTCCAGTTTTAGAGAGATAAATTGATTGAGCGACAGTAACTAATCTCGAGTGTAACTAATTCTGAGTTCTTTAACTTCTTTTTTCGTGAAAAGTAAATTATTAATTATCTATTGATCTATTAGTTAGATATAAACATTCATTGTTATTAATATTAATAAATAAACATATTTTTGTTAATTACATATCATTTGCATTTTGAATTAATTATTATTGTGAACAATGAGAGAGATATTGGTTACATCGTTATATTTTCTTTATCATTTAATTATATCCACATACAAATATCTCATATAACGCTGTATTTTTTAAAAAGTAATTATGTTTATTCACTAATATTCTTTAGATTGTATATAGTTTCATGTATTGCGTGCGTAAATCGTAAACATAGCATTACTTCTCTTTACTCTAATCGCGGAGAGACTCGATAAATTGGAGAACTTTGAAAGCGTTTTGTTTCTTTAGTCATTCATCCATCACCAGCCACGGATGGATTGTATTTGCACGATAATCGGTTCGTGTCTTATTTTCCGAGCAACTTGAAGCGTTTCGCAAGTCTTTCTCGTGCGCAATCTAAGTTGCAATTACGATCTCTTTGCTGATCCAGCCCGCTTTCAACACGTCCTTTTGTCTTCACGAAGATTTGCTCTGTTTCTGTGCTAAGGCCGCTAAATTAATCCCGTAAACCCCCTTTCAGTGTGAAATTAAGCATGTCTGATGTTTAAGTAATCCGACTCGCGTGAAACTCGAAATGCATATTCATATCCAATTTTCCCAAATGTCGAAGTAGCCCCAAATCGAAGAAGCAATATACATCGCTTTCGAGCGAGTCGAAAGTGGAACAACAACTTCGATCGCGCTTGAGTAAAGCGGGGAAGAATACGATTAAACATTCACCCCAGACAAAGGGGACACGCTCTAATCATGCCGGCAGTCAAGTACGTATATTTAAAACATGGAACGGACGTAAAAAGAAAGCAGTCTAGCGACAAACTCCGTGACTTTTGCGCCATTGAATAATCGAGCTTTCGCGTCCGCGACTTTAATCGCCGTCAGAATCAATAACCGCGCCTTCGATAGAAAAGGGTTCACCGATTATACACTAATACGAAGGCGTTTACGAGAAGGTGAGCTGAGGTAGATGAATCTTTCTTGCGCGCGATCCAAGTTCTAATTACCAGCTTCTTGTCGTCCGAGTTACGTGGCTTGTCCCTTCGTCCTTCTGGCAAATGCTCACCTCCATCGCTCCTGTCCCTTAACCCGGCCATTCTCTTTTTCCAATCTCGCTCTCCTACCGGCATTTCAAATTCCGGTTGACATTCGAGATTAACCTAGTTGTTCATTTCCCTCCTCCGCTTCTCACTTCTGTCTTCCCTGTATGCGTTTTTCATGATTCTGCTAACCGAAGCGAACGAAAGGATTTGTTTGCGGACGATTTATTCTTCTAACTAGAGCGTCATATTATTGCATCGTGATATTTTGCGTCCCGGCGATTTTGTCGGGCATCTTACCTTCGAGGATAGCACCAAGTATAGCAGTTTACGATCGAATTTGAATATCGAATGCTCAATATCAATGCCTGTTCACTGTTTTTTCTGGATTGAATATATTCAATCGATAATGCGGTACCGTTTTACCAATACCATACAAAAATGTTTATTGTAGTTGATTTTGTTAAACAAATGGATAATATGAGATTTGGTATAAGAGATCTACATTTTAGAATGAAAAGAGAGATTAAATATTAAAATGAAAAAATTTTTGGATAAAATAATAATTAAAAAATAAATAATAATTATCTTTTTATCTACAATATTATTATTATTTAGAGGATAAAGTAATATTATAGTCAGTGTATGTATTGTGGCCTCTTTTAAAATCTCCGCTATTATATAGCGAATCCTTCTGATTACTTATGGAATTATTTGTTCAATAGCCGTTACACTATGATGCTAATATTTCATTACTCAATAACCAACTCTTATTTTAATTTCAAGTATTTTGAATGTTTCTGAGGCATTTTAGCATTTAATTATACTTACTTCTTCATTTTTTTTAAATTTGAATGTATTATCACACGAATATATGTATTTTTGAGTATATTATTTGCTATTTAACATTTTATTTGACTATATATATTTTGAGTTATGCAAATTTAAACAATAATATGGTATTTTGCTAATGTGACTTTCTATTGGCATTGATTACGCATGACCTCTTTTTTGAGATTTTCGTATCAAAATAATTATTTGATAATCGATTGTAGCTCTATTGTTAATTGATAGTTTATATTATTTTTAGTACTGAGATTTTTACTACTGAGCAGTTTGTATGTAGAAGTTATGTGAATGTGTATACATTTATTTGCATACATTTTAAAATGTTTTACTTCTTTATTAATTTTGTGATCAAATATGTTTTCTAAATAAAATTAACTTTTCAAGGCTATTAGCTTTATAATTAGCTTTATGGAACATTATCTGCATCCATGTTTTTCTTTTTACACAATTTTATTAAGAGTGTCCTAAGCAATAAATATTTCGTAATTTTGAGCATCAACAACATTTTAAATGTAATTGTTAAGTTTTAAATTTAAATATTGATTATTAACAAAGTTATTGTATGAAATGTAACTGGGATATCGTAATACCACCTTCTTCTCTATAGTTATTATAATATTATATATGTATGCATATATATATATATATATATATATATATATATGTGTGCGTAATATGTATATTACAATTAGTTGCTGTAATATAGAATATATTTAGTCACATTATTAGTAAAAATATTTTCAAAAATACTTTTTGAAAGTTAGTTTTGAAAGTATTTATTTGAGAAGTTAAATTTCAGGTATTTTGATCAAACGACACATTAATAAATGTGAATCAATTTCTGCATGTTTTTATTTTTTGACAGTTACACTTTCAAAGTTTGAGACTCTTCTTTCTTGCACTCTGTGATTAATTACATTACATTGCATTGTATTAAGAACATCACACCTATTACTTCAATATCACTGAAGATGGCTCAAGTGGAGCTGAAACGTTCGATTTGGATTTTTAATTATGTAAGAAATGAAATATACTTTTGTTCAAATCAAAACGCACTAATTATCGCATGCTGCTCTCATTCGCTCGTTTTTTATTAGCTATTGTAGTTTTTTTATTTTTTATTTTCTCTTTACGATTGTTAATTTAATGATAAACTTGTGGCGTTAACAAAGACAGTTACTAATCAAAAAACTTTTAACTAAAAATGGACTTTAAAAGTAATCTTTTGCTTGATTTATGTCAGAAATCTGTATCTGCAGACAGAAAATCGTTCTTGAAATTTTCTTGTGGACCTTTTACTATTTAAAAAATTTAATGCTACGTTATTCATTTGTTCTTAGATGACACAACAATTTCATAGTAATTATTTTAAACTCTTAATAATCTAAAATTTCCTAAAATTAAACATATAATATAAATCATTTCCTCTAAAACGAACAATTATCACCAATATAATTCTAATTCTATAATACTATAATATAATTCTAATCCTAACTCTCTGACAAACACTAAAAAGCAAATAATAAATTAAATAAAATTTTACTTCTTATCTGTGCTATCACAATATATATAATTATCGATATATTTACTACTAATAACTCAATTATTATTAATATATAATAATTATATCATAATATTAGATACGAAGATGTAGTTAGGAACGGGTTTAAAATAACAATACGAAAAAAAATAATACAATTCAAATATAATAATACGGAAAACGTAACTACTGGGAAATTTGAAACATAAATAGCCGTTGGCTATTTATTGAAAATTTATGAGCTACTCAATATGCGAATTTTTTATTTTGCTAAACACTATTTTAATATTCTTCATTGTCGCGTACGCGAATTACAATGATCATCCTATAGTTCTCTCGTATTCCAATATCATATAACCTGCTATTTTGCAATAATACAATTGTATATGTGTATAGCTTTTCACGAAAAAATTATTGAGAGCAATAACGTACGTACGATCGCTTCAATCGATCAATTTCCATATTTACGCCCTGTTCTGCCTATATCTACTGCTAGAGAGAAATTCATGAGTAATAAAAAGATTTAACATTCGTGCTGCATAATTTATGAACGTGGACATAATCATGTCGATGTTATTGTAATCCGAGTTTCATATTCACATTCATATCCATGGATCACAAAAGTTTTGTCTGATATCAGAAACGGATAAAATTGATATTCTAATAAAAAAATATATATATTTATAACCTATCTGGTAATGTTTACCTTCCAATAAACTTATGCAATTTAATAAATATAGATATATGTGCAAATATAAATGTAATTTTATTTATTATATA
>NW_017259368.1:371441-373799 GCF_001594045.1 Atta colombica
ATGTTCAAATATTTTTATATTTTATATCTATATAATTTTTATATTTTTATATTTTATATTTTATATCTTTTTATATTTTATATCTATATAAACTACACATAGAAGTTTGTAAAAAATATTATACATTATATATATAATATTTATATAAAGTGCCACTATTTTCATGTCTTTAAAATTAAATTTGTATATAAGTAAAAGCCGTACATTTAACATTATTAATATATCGCTTATACTGTTCGAAATTAATTGCACTCTCCAATGCTTTGCAAATAGTAATTTAAAGACATAAAACCGATGGAATTATAATTTCTCTGACAACAGAATACCTCTGTTATGGTCGTGGACTTAATGAAAGCCGTCTACATTGTCCGTTTGTAATGCACATGCTCTTTGTCCGTAACGTTCAATTATGAGAGTTAATGATTTCGATATGTCGTCAAAAGAGATGAAAAGGATTTCAAATGAAGAAAAAACTAAGAAATACTAACGAGTTCTCGTATAGAACCTCCTAGTTTAGTGAAAATCTGTTTTGAAGAAAAAGACCGACTATAAAGAAGTAGACTGATTGTAAGTGCAGAATAAAAAATAAAAAAAATGAAAGATGCGACAAAAGGAAATGAAAACATAGTATAGACTAATCATGTATTATTTCTTGGAACAATGAAGACAAATTGTTGTTGCGAATTGAGTATTCTGTGAAATAATTAAGTTGCAACCGAAATAAAGACTTCCATGCTTAGTATTATTGTTTCATTCTAGTCTATGTAAAAGATATTGCTAACTAGATAGCTCGCGTTAGATTATACAAACCAATTATTTCTATAAATAAAAACTATTCTTTGAAGAATTTTCTATAAAAGAGAAAACTATCTGTCTGTAAAAGACATAACCATTGAAGAATACAGGAAAGCTTAGACGATAAGAAAATGAGGATAAGGAAATTAGAGTTTTGATATGCTATCCTTTAAGGCTCATAGATGGAATAGGAAATGAAAGACCTTCACTGAAAGCGAAGACTTGAAGGAAAAATCCTTTACAGAGGGATTTCAAGATATGGATTATGCACTAGAACCTCAGTTTATTCTACAATATATGATGAGTAATCATGGATGCTATATCCTGTGACTGCTGTAATTAATATATAATGACCTCATTATACGCGCAAGTTATGAAATATTCCGTACTTAAAATATTGTATGTATTTCTTTATATAATATATAATACTGATGTTATTAATTTTTTTCACTTTTCTATTTAAATTATCTTTTTGAAAACTTGATGTTACTGTTAAAAATTTGTAATGATTTCATGCTTAATTAAATATTTTTTTCAATTTTACTGTACAAAAGATATCGTTAATTTAAATGTATAGAAATTTTAGAAATAAAAATGTTACTTTATTCTGTCTCGGAATAGTTGCTCTTATTCACATGTAAATTTCTCCGATAATCCGATGTTACCTTTGTCCACATAGGTATACAAGACCACAAAGCAGAGGCTGTTAATCTTGTCTAGGATACTTGTGTAGGAACGACCTATTAGTCGAGTGATCTGATTTCTCTCTAATAGACTACTTATCTCGCCTAACGCCAGCCTGAGGGGGTTTAATCCAATGCAATTGCCGTTAGCTTATTATTCAAATTGTTTTATTTACTCCCTTTAATGATCAAAGTAATGTAAATGATGAAAAATGTAAAATGGAATTTAAAGTATTAAAGGATGATAAATTATTATTAGTGCATGTATTATATTGTGCGGTTAAATAAATAAAAAAGATTTTAATAAAGAGTAATTGATGCTTTCTTTATTGGGTATTTTATAATTAAGTACATAATAGATTCAATTTGGAGTTAATAAATTCTACAATTTCATTTGAAAAACATCAGTCAGAGGAATATCGAAACAAAATAATAGAAGATTTTTATGTATAATTATTTATTACTGATATGAAGAAGAGAAATTTTTTATATTATAGCTATTTAAATACATTGTTTGCAAAACTACAAGTGAACAAATTACATATTATTTAGGAATGATATGTAATTTTATGTATAACGCGAAACAGATTATGATAGCTCGTGTTGAGGTGAGATGACGAAGCTGGCCGATCAAGGCGTTACACAAATTCCTGTTCGATGTGATACCATTCCTACCGGATTTGTCGCCAAAACTGTTTCGTGCTGAAACAGTTGTCTATGTTCGCGCTCGGCAAAGTTTACGAAACCATTTTCCGACAGACGATTTTGGTTTATCTCATACGTGTATAGAGTGATGTTGAGTCCGCCCATTCCTGTACTTTCGAAATTCATATCTTCTATATCATTTTTTCTGGCTCTATATATATATATATATATATAT
>NW_017259368.1:373899-378170 GCF_001594045.1 Atta colombica
AGAAGAAAATTAAAGATAATTTTTCTTATGATTTTAAAATTTACACTATATATCTCCTATGAATGTGGAATGTTTCACATTTCGAATCGCGTGCTGCAGTATTCATGCATTTGATACTCATGTGCGTTATTACGCGCAATAACGCGATTCATGATACGCTACTGTCATTGAAGTATGTCTAACTTGCGATATTCGTGTTTGTTTGCTACATCCATTGCGTTTCGTCCCCGATACATGTCAGTGGGTCAATAACATCGGCGCGATTTGTTCTGTTTCGCATGTCTTTTGCGATAGAACTGTTCAAAGGCTTGCGTTTTAGGTGTTCAGTTCACACTCGCGGAGAATGAGAAAGGACGGGAGAAAGATGAATGGAACTTTATACGCGGACAAGGTACGGCCTGGACAATGGTCTGGAATCCCCGCGATAAGGGTGGACAGGCTCCACAAAGCCGTTCCCAGCAGCTTCAGAACGTCTTCCTGGCCTTCCCTTTTTCGCAAACGTTAGCAAGGATGGCAAAAGGTGACGTGGGGAGAGATATCTAAAGAAAGGTACGGAAAGAGTAACGAACTTTTGAATTTTCGTGTTAGATCGTGTGATTTTTATCAGTGATTCGCGCAATCGCCGTGAATGATGACTTTAGACTCTTGTAACAATATTCGATGCAGATGAAGAAAATTCCACGAAACTTTACGCAGATATATTATTTTCTACGTATTTCGTTATTTTATACATACATATGATTTAGTGTTTACATTATTTATTTTTAGGATATTCATATATTTATGTTTTTATAAAGTTTAGCATTTTATAGAAATCAAAGGTCTAGCTGGACCTCATAATGCTTGTATGATTCTTATGTAAATTTATATACTACGTATATAAATTCCTTAAAAACGCGCGTTGAAATCATTTTTTAGTCTTGAAACACTAACTCTACTAAACTATCACAGTAATATCACGAGTTAAGTCTCCAAGTGTAGTCTAAAGGCTTAGAATGCTCGCACGGAATGCAAGGAATCTGAGTTCGACTTCCGGCCACGGTAATATGTTTCGATAGGATAAGAATTAATTATTTTTATTATTTACAAGAATTAATTAAGAGAATAAGAGATTAATTATTTATAGATTTTAATATGTCATTCAACATTATTAAAATCATTTCGAAGATGCGAATAAGCATAAAAAATGTGTTAAATTGTTAGTCAATTTAACTCGTGATATAATATTACTGCGGTAGTTTAGTAGAGTTAGCGTTTCAAGACCGAAAAATCATTTCGGTGCGTTTCTAGGCTCTTTCTACCACATATGTAGTACATAAATTCACATAAAAATCATACAAGTATTAAAATCCAGCTAGAGCGTTTAAGACTGATTTTTATTTCTATAGTTGTTATCACATATACGATCCTATAATATACTAATTATTTAGCATTTTATATTTGTTGATTTATAATTAATATAGTGGGACGATCTTTATTAAGATATTTCCTATATGTATGTATAATACTGATATTATAAAGCAGTCTAGTCAAATAGATCTTTGACTCAATAGACTTTGAGTTCAACATACCGCTACCATTGATATATCATAAGAATTTTATCGATTATCGCCGACCTCGTGCGACTGGCATTTCGTATGGCGTGGTACAAAGTGGCGCCAGCATTCCATTTTCCCCAACGATGCCGACAATGAATGGAATATCCTTTACGGCATTTTTCCATTTTGTATTAGAAGCATGAGCAGAGTTTGTTAAATAAAGGAGCTGTGCGTGCGAATTTGCAGGTCACGGATGTAGGGCGATATCTCTTGGCTGTAAGTATATTATTACGCATTATTATGTAATGCTCAAGCTCTTTTACTCTTATATAACCATTTATAATTTGAAAATCAATTCTTTGCATCTCTATGCTGATTTATACGATTTATAGAAATTTGTAGATGCGTCATACATAATTATAATTTTACAGAAGAGATCATTTTTTTCGCATTTTAAGCAATGAAAAAAGAAACAATAAAAAATTTTCAGTATTTTTTCACACGAATGCATTTTAACGCATTAATATATAAGTTGATCGTTTCCGGCATGCAATATCTTGACGGAGAAGTACGTCTCTACGAAACGTGACATGTTCATCCTTTAGTTACTTCGACAAGTTCATCGGGGTTCATCACTCGATTTTTCGTCCCAATTCCGCTTTAATCGATTTTGAGTTTCTCTGGAGATATGTACGTGCACGCACATATATTTACGCAGCCAGGCTCGAAACTCGAATATCCACTATCACTCTCGTTTTTCACGCATCCCTTCACACTTTTTTTAAATTCCGGGAGCTCTTCCGCGAATCTCCTCGAATCAAATATGCCGTAGTTGTGGCTCACGATCAGATTTTGTGATTTTTTTTTTGCGGCGGAAGGGAAGAGAGAAGAGCGAATCGCTGATGATAAACCACACCGACGCAACGGTAGCGCTTTTTTTTTGTACAAAATAATACCTGCATTGTGTATTTTAGTTTCTTTGCGATCGATTTCATTTGAATTTTAGAAAAAGATTAAACTTTTTATGCTGAAAACTACGTTGCTATAACATTTAAAATAAATAAGGATATTTTAGGGAAATTAATGTGACAAGAATTATCTGTCATTTTTTAAATAATATAATTTTTTTTTCTACTAACCTATGACAATCATTAGTGCAATAACAAGATAAAATTTTATATGGATATATTTCTTTACAATTTTCAACGATATTTTTATTAGTCTAAATAAAAAATTTACACAGTATACAATATTGGCAAAATTTACATGATACACAATATACATATATTTGAATAAGCCGTATAATTATTTTTTTTTAAAGATTCTCTTTGAAATATCTCGACGCTTCCACTTCTCATCTCGAATATGATTTATACTCTAAATTATTATTTACAAATATGAGACGTGCAATAAGTTTTTTGTGTTATATATAAAACTTTCAAGAAATTTAACATTCTTCTATTTCTGGATCTGCGCCCGCAAACCATTACTTTGTGAGAGCTTTGTCATACGATTATTATGTTAGAAGCTATTTTCCGCAATCCACATCTCAGCGGACTAGCGAATTTACTATGGTTTACAAGGAAGACGAACGTACAGAATGTGCTTCAAATCTCTCAAGAATGGGCCCTAAGGCTTGGAGCTTGCAAACCGCATACAAGCATATCTACATTCAATATGAGAAGCGAAACCGACGTGCGCTGACAGGATATTTCAAAGGTACTCTGGAATAGAATGTAATTGTGTGCTTTATCAAAACATATTCCAAAACATATCTATTCGATGAATTCCTTCTGTCAACTACTAAGAATATTGAGGATTGCGAGTAAGAATCTTGACGCGGTAGCAAAATTCATTGTTTATGTCACTGCAGTACATCGCACGTTACTTACATCTAATCATGAAATTGGAACCACAATATTTCGGGAAACTCTCACAATTTTTGAACTATCAATTTTTGTGTCTCGCTCAATTCATATGCATAAATTGATTTTGTAGTGAGGTTAGTGAGGTTAGTGAGTAAATCGATATATTTTACATTTTCAGTACGAATCTTCAGTGATGAAATATACTGAAAGTATTATTGACAATTTAGTTGAAAACACAATCGTTCGAGCATGTTATTTTGCACTGTGCTTAGATTTTCTTTCATTTATATGAGAGATAGTTTAAATATTAACATGTTATTAATGATCACATTTTCTCAAAGAAGAGAACCGGAAATAGTTCAGGAATCGCGAGATATCATGTTAATGTAATACGTTTCATTGGCAGTTTGATATATACATGCGAGGAATGCATATACGTCGCCTCGCTAATCAAGCTCAATGTCTAAAGCTTAACGCCAATATTGATGTTCGAGATTACTCCGATTCCGGTTGCCCTTTCCCTCACTATTCGCTACAAACTGTGTATTCCAATCTGTTCTGTGTCTCCTATCAACATTGCAGATCAATCATTCGTTATATTTTGAAAGCATAATTATAAGTGATTTAATTAATTTATTTATAAGATTTATATATAGGATTTTAAAAGAGTAAACTTTATTCAAATCTAGCGGAAAATCTTTTGGAAGACATATTATAACAAACTAGAAATTTAAGTATTAGGTGTGGGAAAAAGTTCGGGGCGTTTTTCCTGTTAGATGGCATTTAAAAAACGCCACGAACTTTTTCCCACACCTAATATTATAATAATTCAAAATATGTGGAACATTTTCCTCCTCTTGATTTC
>NW_017259368.1:378270-393956 GCF_001594045.1 Atta colombica
AAAGGCATAAAAAATTATAAGTTTTTTATTAATAAATTGAAATATTTTTTTTTCTTTGATAAAATCTTAAGGTTTTTTCAATGAGAAATAATATACAGTTTAACAATAATATCTGATAGCTTTAAAATTATTAAAATTTCTCAAATAGTTTAGATCAAATCCGAGGTTTAATGTACTTGCCAGACTTACACTTAATTAGGTGCAGGAATCGTTTGCTTAGGAAATTATGTAATTACCATCATGCAATCAACACGCTTTAACATTATACATAGCTTTGTACCATATAACGGTTTACTTGATATAAGTCTTTGAACAGGCATATTGTTAGTTTGGATTTTCGATAATTCTGATTTAACACTCAAACTGTAACAAGAAAATACATTAATAATAACATATATTAATAATAACAACAACCCACAAAAAAAAGTACTCTGTGCTGGGGTGGAGACCCAGTTATTCTTATGCATTATGAGTCGCTGAATATGAATCTGACATCAAAATAAGACCAAGGTAAATTTTTAATCTAGAGCGAAAAAATGATCCATTTTTCCCCATTTTTGACTCATTTTTTCATTCTAGATTGAGCATTTACCCTGGATGGTCTTATTTTTATATTTACATAAGAATAGCTGGGTCTTCACCTCAACACAGGGTATTTTTTTTGTGGGCCTGTGTAATTAATTGCACTACGAATTGTAAAAATAAATACGTGTAAAATTATTATGTCCTGCATCATATATTTAATTAATTAAGTTACATATGTATAAAGTATGTTATTAAATTTGTAATTAAATTAAAATAGACAATATATTTTCACATAATATGAAAAAGAATAAATCTCATATTATGTAAATATAATCTAAATAAAATACATAGAATAAATGAAATTTGTTTCTATAATTTGATACAGGATTATGATAAATTCTGAAAAAAAATTGATATTATGTAATTCAATATCAGTACTCTAATAATAAAAAGAAAAATTATTTTCATATTTTTATAAGAAAGAAAATAGCCCTTTTTGGTGAAACAAGCATCGAAGTAAAAACAAGTAGAAAGAAATTGACTACCCAATACATTTCGCGTATATTACGATATGTATAGGTGTATATATATATATATATATATATATATTATACATACGTGTATATACAGTAATAGATTTCAAGAGGGATATATTTCCTTTTTTATATAGATATTTTATTTTATTATATAATTTTTCAATTATTTTTGTATTATTATTGTTAATTAAATTGCATAATGAATTCTCGAACTAAACAATGAATCGATCATAAAATAAAATTGGAAGTCTAAAAGGAAAAAAAATAGAGAAAGGACACTCATATACGTACTCATAAAACTTTCGAAAATCTCTACCATAAATTATTGAGATTATTATTGATTTGTTGAAAAATCAAAGAGTCATGCAATCATATGTTATATTAGGTGTAGTAAAAAGAAATCCATTATTTTTGCATGAAATTGAATGGAAAAATAATAGATTTCTTTTTACTACACCTAATATTTTCATTACATTTGAAACGATGCAAATTAATAAGGTAAAAATTAATAGCATTTGATTTTTATTGCTTGGCAAGAATAAATCGTTATAATCTTTGATCTTATTGAATTACCAACGCACGAAAAAGTTGTCTAAATACTAAATATAATACAATACAGGATGGACAGAGTTACTGCTCTACCTTGTATATTTAATGTCTATTATCTTTAATCGACAGATGCAGAATAAATAATTTTGTGAAGAAGAATATACTATTATAATTAGAAAACATTTTAATTGTTATACTAATTAGAAAAGAATATAACATCGCATTGAGATAAATGATAAATTGTTTTTTTTCTGAATTGTCCGTTAACGATTGTTATTTCATTTCATACAAAAAATTTCAGTTATTATGTAACAAATAATCTTTTTATTTTATCAAAATATTGTATACAGAAATATCTTTTATGTAGGAGGATATTTTAGTATTTTCAGAGCAAATATTGATATACATCTTTTGTAAATTTACTCTTAAAAATAAAAATGTTATATAAAATGAAAAATATTTGTATTTATTTGTATATATTTGTTATATATATCTGTCAATACATATGTATAGTATTTCGCGATTTTTTCTGTGATAATATAAAAGATGCGAGTCCATTTATTCACAGAAAGTGTTTTTATTATTTATTGCAAAACAAGACGAAATAAAATACAAAGAAGGTAGATTCTGCAATGCTCTATTCATACTGTTACTCGTTTTGTCGAATAGAGTGGTGCTCTTAAGCAAATAAGGACACGAAATTGAAACCCCGAGCATCATTATTGAGTCTCGAAACAACCTGGTAACACGACGTGTCAATTGCGGGGCTGTTCAATGCTGCTGTTAATTGTAATCAAAGTTTGTAGTCCGAATGCGGTTCTTGCACTCTGGTGCAAATGCACATGCGATATGTGCCCCGTAGGCGGAGCTATGCTTGTATATAAGCAGTGGCGCTACTTCAGCAGTATAGTGACAAAACAAATTAGAAAAGCGAATTAATACGTTATTTAATATATAAGCAAACGTGTTCCTTGAAAAATTCTGCTCTTTCTTTTATTAGTTCCAATCTCAATAATTTGTTTATAGAAATAACATTCTCCAAGCAGAACAACAAGTCATGATAATGTCAAAATGACATTAAAATGAATCGAAAATTATTGAAAAATGACTTTTAATGATAATTTTAGAGTTATTTTGACATCATTTTGATATCATAATGACTTGTTGTTCTGTAAGGATCGATTTTTAAGAGGACTGCTCGGAGAAAAAGATTTTGTTGTAAAATATCTATAAATTTAATTAGATACATATTTGAAAGTTGGAAAAAATAATTATTTAGGACGCTCACAGATTGCTAGAAAGTCAAAATTTTTTGCATTATTGCGTTTCCTGCATAATTATTTTGACAACAAAATTATTTTTAGATCTGTATCTATCTAATTTTTACATATTTTAGCCAAATCGTTCTTTCCATGTGAATATGAATTGTGCGCCTTTAGAATGATTCAAGTTGTAATACGAAAACACTGTAATAACAAATACGAGATTTCAGGTTTAAACATGTTCCCTTATGTCATCCGGAGCGTACATTGTACTTCTAACATTATGCTAACGAAGATCATCAACGAGTTGCAACATTCTCATGCATAAACACGATTTTGATGCCGGCGGTCGCGGTGAAACTTCCTCGTCTCTTTGCACCTTTCCTTACACACTCTCCGTAAGGTATGTCAATACATGGATCGGATAACCACAGCGACATGTTGCATCACGGAAAATTGACTCACTCGACAATCGCAACTTGCAACTCATACACTTCCGCTATCCATTTATTTTTCGCTATTCTTTTTTATTCCTCTTTCTCTTTCCCCGACTAACGCTTTCGTGAACAACTCTCTCATTTTCTCCTCTCAGGAGTTTTTCCTTTTAGCGCGTCTCCACAGTTTCCCGTCCGACGCCGACGCTCAGCTCCATATACCTCTTATTCTCTACCGCATAGCGCTGCTTTGCATAATTTCTATCGCTGCAGGTAGATGTACATATACCCTTATCACATGCTTGTAGACGTCTCATATACATATTAGATGTATGCGTACTTACACGTGGGCACATTAATGTGGAGCGTGAGAGGAAAGTGAGTCAGGAGGATAGGAGTTGAGGCAAGAAGGAGCAAGTTGAGGCAAGAAGAGTGTGTCGATTTTTACTTCATTACATCGTTACACGCGATGCATATACATACAAAATACATACTCTTGTAATAGAGTAGCACTATGCTCTCCATCGTGAAATTTATAGATTGATAAAAGTTGTAACACGCTGATAAGTCCGCAATTTGAACAGGGACGAGAAGAGAGTAAAAAGAATGCTTCGCCACTTTCGCGGCGATTTTAACGCGGATACATTAAACTTTCTGCATAGTGTGTAATCCTCATTTAAATTTTATTGATATATATGTATTATATATGTAAGTATATGTAAGACGAGGGTTCTCTGCGCTTCGTGGTGTTGGAATTCGCGAAGTTGAAATTTCTTCTTAACAGTCCAGGCACGACATCCGGTTCGTTTCGCCCGATGGCGGGGATTTTCAAGTTCCAAATGAATCCACTATCTTGGCGTTGAGGTGGAAATACGTCTTCCTGGCCTCCCGAAAGACGATTTTCCTCGGGAACACATCGGTCCTCGGTATTCGAGCTCTAAATAATGTTGGAACGTGAGTAACCTACTGAAAACGGTGGCTTTATACCGGTCATCCTCCGCCCACAGTCCTTCTCTCGCTCAGTCCTTCATGCTTCATTCTTTCCTTCTACTTCCGCTCTCTTGCCGTTTATACCTTCGATCCTCTTTACCCGATTTACTTGGAGCTCACAGCCCTACAAATTGCCGACAATCCCATATCTGTCGGATCTTCACTCTCGCGCGATATTGGCTTCCGCTCTCGAGCTGTCATACCATCGCTAATTCCCTGTGTGTATACAGACCATGTGTGTGAAATTTCGAATCTACGTGATATAAATCAAAAGAACGGGATTTCAGTAGCGACACAATGATTTACGAGATGACAGAAGTTATAACGGGATCTTCGAGGCGAAAGAGTGTTATTGCGCTTTTCGATACGTCGACCTAATTCATTAAAAAGGAATTTTCAATTTATGACTTTTGTATTGCTGGAGAGAGTGCGGTAGACTAAATCGTCTTTAACAAAAAGAATGATTGAGAAAATAATATCGTATCAACTATTAAAAGTTGTTTAAATTAAGGAGGTTCTTGCGCTATTTCCTAATCAATAGACAGTTTCATATAATAATATAATTAAGTAAAACAATTAAAGTAATGAATAAAAAGATTACTAATAATGTCTTATACATAATTATTGTTAATTTTATATGTTATTAATATTTTTAAAATGACAAAATAAAAGTTGTAAACTCATTTGGTATACACGCATTGTCCATTCGACATATATTTTAGCTTTTAAAGAATAAATTTCTTGTAACGGTTAGTTTAAATGAAACTTTAGGAGAGCAAACTTAAGTGTTTAATTTATAATTATAACGATTTTTAAATTGCCTTATACACAAATGTCTCAATTTAAAAGAGAATAACAGAATAAGGTTATACCTTCAACTTGTAATGTAAAATTCTGTAAATTTAGAATTAAATATCTTCAAAATGGTATAATGAAATTTTTTCTAGATATTGATATAATTAATTTTTGTATTACATGTATATTATAGATTTATTTTATATTTCATCAACACGAGAACTTCCTCAATAGAAATATCACTTCTCAAGTATTGAACTTTTAAAAATTTAGGCTATCTTGCTAATAACTGAAATGTTGCATAATTCAAACGCAGAAAATGGAAAAAGCTCTAGATGAGAAAAACTTGTCTTTACATAACTATTTTTAGTGAATTTATTATTTAGTGAATTTATTTCTTTTTTAAAGAAATTAATTTTTGTTCAAATTTATTTTGCTCAAAAATCTATTTTGTACAAGATATAAAATCTGATATAATATTTAATATTTAAATAAAATATAATATTTAAAATAAAAATAATTTTATGGCTCCTAAATTAAATATAAATCAATTGCCTATAAAATATTATATAATATTTTTTCTGAATACTTTATTATGAAAATTTACATAAGTTTAGTGTTAATTGATAAAATATACCAAACAATTTGACACATTATCATTATTGCGTATTTCTGTTGGATAGTTCGTTACGTATGCGTGTTTGAAAACGAGGCGTTTCGAGAAAATATTGCAGTTGGCCAGTTTGTTGCCAATAAATTACGATGACTATATATCGGCTAGAGAACGTCGCTAATGACGAGCGAACCGTAATAATTCCAGGATATTACGCCGGACAGTCGATAACGAGCGATATTTCAATACGCCCACCATTTCACTTACTGCCGCTTCGAATGATCGGTGCTTACCTGTACGTCGTTAATACTGTTACGAATGCGTTTTACAAATTCCATACGCGTTGCGTTTGCAACATGATGTTAGGATGATTTTCTGGCGCTATTGGTACCATTATAATCCAGTGATTAATTGGGTAGACTAAATCAAAATCCTGTTTGATCAATTTTAGACTATACATGCGATTTATTAGTTGGTTACCTTTGTGTTTGTGTATGGATTGTTGGGTCTCAAATTCTTAACTATTGTGCCATCGATGGGCATGTACTGTACATCGATGTTTGTAAATGTATTTGTTATAATCAGTCAAGCGAACATGATATTGTCATAATAATGTAATAATCGTTTTAATAACAGATCATTTAATAACTAATGTACAATTTTAGAGTTAACGATAATTGATGATGAATTACAATTAATTCCGTTAATCTGATGGAAAAGAAAAATGAATAACTTACACGCATTTCATGATATTATATGAAATTATTTGAATTTCCGTTTAATGTTAATTAGCTTATTTCTATAGTTGAAAACGAAAGGTAATCCCAAAATTATCGGTTTTAGCATGTTTGTTATTTCGTTGTAATGGGAACAGATTCCATAGGATTAAATATAAGTTCAATTGAAGCTCTCAAATACGATTATTTGAAACTAATACAGCAATCCAGTAAATCGAGTTACAATAAAAAATTATTGTTATTTTATTATATATATTTTTAAATAACATTTTTAAAAATATTATTTATTTATTGAATTATTTTAATATTGTGTTTTTTATGTTTTTAAAACATTTTTTTTCTCCTTCTTCTCGTTCTCTTTCATTATTTTCCCTAGTATTTGAAGACACTGTCTCAGAGCGTATAATAAATAACGGTTCTATTTATCTGCCTATCCTTTAAACGATAATTCCTAAACCTTCATTATTTTGGTTCATAATTGTGTAACATAATTCTCGCATGTAATCTGTGCATTACGTGCACGCATGCAATTATCTGTCTTGCATTAGGTGTTTTTAACGCGTAATAAAAGAGATGTGTGTGGCTGTTAAGTCGTTCATGTATATTCGCTTCTTCACGGCAAATTAAACATGTCGCCTTTATACCGATTTGCGTGTTGTTGAATACACTTATCCGTCCATACTGTCAGTAGTGCAGCGATGGAAGCCAGAGGTAGCTCCACCCTACCATGACCGAGCTACCCCCGACACGGAGAGGTGAATAATTTTAACCAAGTGCACTCGTGCTGCGGGAGCTTGTTCAGTTTGCGCGGCCATATTCCACGGTATGCCCAATGTCTATGCTCGATGATCAAATGGGTTAATGTTTTGAAAGCTGCAAGTGTTTTTGAAAAGACTACTTGAGTCAGTCGAAATATTTTACAGAGGCAGAATTAGTGGCTTTTCGCTGTTGGAATTCGAGGGAGACATGATGAGATCATGAATTATTAAAATAAACCTATTTACGTTTATTAATCCTATATTCCTGACATGGTTTTTTTTAAATGTAATTACTCGCGTGAGATGTTTCAGACATTTCAACGTTATCTCTTAATTTTCATCTCAGAGTTCTTTTTATTTACAATAAAGAGTAATAAATAAATAATATTCTACACATCTTATAGTTAACGATAAATGCAAAACATTTTTTTAATTGTAGAATAATTTATGCTAAATATAATAATATATGTAAATAGCATAGATTTAGCAAATTTATAAGGCTGGGATATTCCACGCATGTGGAATAAAGGGTTAAAAAGATATTCTCTAAATCTAAATCAGTGGATAATTACTGATATCAGTGCCAAGTATGCCACTGGTAATCAGTGAATGAAATGTGCAGAGATCCCTAACCTAATCCCTAAACTAATCTTTATTGTGTGATCTAACTAACCTTATTTTGTTTAGTGCGTAAATTCAATAATTATGATATTGGAAGATTGAAATTAACGTGCAAATATCAGTATTTTAGTTATATAATGCTCAAACATTCTTCCTTTTTTAATTGAACTTCACTGAATATTAGTGCCAAATATGCCACTGATAATTAGTGACTATCCACTAATTCAGATTTAGAAAGTATGTTTTCAGATTTAGAAAGTATGTTTTAATATCAAACGTAGAAAAGATTAATTTAGGAAAATATATAAAGCCAGTCGAGGCTTCACAAAACTTTGTTCACATTCAATGAAGTTTATTGGTTGTATTTTAAAAAATTACATAATTCTCTCTCTCTCTCTCTCTCTCTCTCTCTCTCTCTCTCCATAGTTGATTGAGAGAAAAAAATGGGTAATGCTTGGAACGTTTTTTATATACCTGCTGCAGTGTGCATTCCCATAATCGCGTAAAACACACGCACACGCGCACACACACACACACACACACACACACACACACGCGCGCGCGCGCGCACATGGTTATCACGCTTTGATAGAAAAAAAAGTACCTGCAAGGAGTTTCCATATAAACTCGTTGTCAGAGGGTACTTCCTGGCGATTAAACTTCGTTGGAACACAACGGTTGACTGAATCGCATTGAAAAAAAAAAAATCGAGAGGAAAGACAAAGTACAGGAGGGAGAGGGACGGAAACTGGTCGGATTACACGTGACTAGCGAGGATTTATCGATGAGTTGAGCTCAGATTAAGGCTCGCCCGCACAAGTGGGAGCGAAGTAAAAAATTCTCCAGCCGACGCGCATCGATCGACGATGAATCGGGAGAGCGATCGGGCGTGTCATACGAACGACGTCGCTGTTAATTGTTGCCTGTCGATGTGCTACGGCCGCAGTCAACTGTCGTAAGATTTATTCTCGAGTGTTCTTCTTCGAAGTAACGAAACCCGATTTCGAGAACGTTTCGGCCGTCTGAGCCTGTGTTTTACCCAGGATATTCCGCTAGGATTAACTCGCTCTCGACGTTGCTATTTCTATCCTGGAATTCCGGATCAAGTATTTTGTGCTCATCTCGTTAATATTTTATTTATAATAAAATTAAAGAGTTACAAGTACAGGCTCCCTTTTGTAAAGAAGTTATTCTATTTCTTCAATATTCAAATTCTTAATGAGGAAAACAAGATGGAATCAAAGTTTGCAGTTTCAAACTTCAGATTTCAGTACAATTTTGATGCATTCGTTAATGCTTATTAAAAATAATAAAATGAGCATTTATGCGATTTGAAGTTGTGTATTTGTTGATGAAAATATTGTAAACCTCTGCTTTGAAAATGAATTCTCGTTTAAGTATAAGATAAAATCTTTGCAAATAGCGATGCTATTTTAATTAAATCGCCGATGATTGAAGTTTCCACCTAGTATGCCATTTAATACGAGTCCGATAGCGTCGAGTGTCGATTTATATGCATAGAGAATTGATGCCATCAAACGGGATGTTTGCAGACGATAAGCATTAAAAGACTTTCATCGTTGCCTCAGAGATAGCGATTTTAATAAACTTTGTTACGTTCGGGAACGTGAGGTCGTTGCTTTCAAACTGCGCTTCCAAAGAGCTGGCGTAAAGTTTGTAGTCAAAGCATCGCTTTTCGTTATCATGAATCTGTCCAAATGAAACAATATGCATATGAAACAGCAATAAACATTTGAATATTTGCCATAAAAAAGCGCAATATTACGTAACTTTCTGTAAAAATAATTAAATATAATATTTTTACATTAAAGTTGCTGGTATATTTATTCTATATTTTTATTTCTAATTCAGATACATATCAGATTCATACATATATGCACAAGCGATGTTAATATTTCCTAAATTATCCCTCAAAGTTAGCTTCATGAATCCTTAATTTTATTTAAATGTAAAATATACATGATTGTTTTATGATGAATTATTTAAAAGACAGCAAATTTTTTCCTTAGATATTATAAAGTTCGGAAATATTTTCTAGCGTTCTGTTAACGATATGAAATGAAACCTTTGAACTAAATTATTTTCAGAATTAATTTTATATAATGGAAGTTAAATTCTAACCTTTATGTGCTTATCTTTGTTGTGCAATAAATTTCACTCCGTTAACGATGAGAATTTTGCTTACAGCACCAAGCATAACACTTGAAAGATTGAGTTTTTTTTTTAATGGAGCTTTCTCCTGTATACGTTCGCGGCTGCTTGTTCAACGGCTGCTTGTCTCTCAGATACAGCCACTAATTTATTGGATGAAAAACTCGCGTGTTATTAAGCTGCGTTAATTGGGTTAATGAGGCGATGGACCGCAATGAAACGACAGCCCGCGTTGTTCTAAGAATTGGCGCGTCAAGAAATTAATTAGGAAAATCCTTGGATTTTTTATACGTTATAAAAGTTCAGCCACTTGGATAACTTGTCTTGGATAAACGGTTAACAAGAAACGATATATATAAATAAATGAATTAATTAATATAAGGTATTAAATATGATGTTTCAATTTTTTTGAATATCCTTTTTTATTATTTCTTATTAGAAAGTCTTCTCTACTATTTTGAGTTTCTTAATTAATTTAGATAATTCTTTTAATTTACACGAAATAATTACTTATTAAATAATCTATATTTGCAAATGCATAAAATAATATCTTTTTTTATTGAAGCAATTTTCTGTTATTAGTGATGATTCAATTACCAACAAATTTTGCAATTTATTCGTTTGACGTGCAATTTTTTTGTAAAGTCGCCGCAAAAAATTATTGACAAAAGGATAAATAATATAAAATACAAACAATAATAAAAAAATAAATAGGTTTTTTCGAAAATAATTTTTATTATCATATTTTTTAAAAACTCATTATTCTTTGTTTGTATTGCCGTTTACAATAAATGGCTGATGCGACGAAAATTAAAATTTATATGTTCGTTTTCACACGTATGGGTTACATATATGCGTTGCTGAAATATCTTTCAGATATTCTGTGCGACAATACACAGTTATAAAGTCGATATTTTAGAGTTGAAACCTAAACATGGTTAAAGGACGGTTTGCGACTTCACGACGCTTTACCGCAGGAGCAGTTCGAAATGCTCCAAATTTACGATTTCCGTTGCCTGAAATCGCTCGGTTCGAAGTTCGAGCTGCGGCGACAATAAATCAGCATCGTATTGTATATGGCACTTTGAATACGCGATGTCAATGTGCTTTGGGTACGTGAAAGCAGATTGATTTTCATCATAAAGGGCATTGTTCTTATATTAGGAAAGAAGAAGAAGAATGTATTTTTTCTAATTATTTTAATTTTTCCTCAAGAGTAGTAGATAAAATACGTAAAACTGATATTTCATATTTTATCGCATGATTAAATACGAAATAGTGTCTTTATATACATTACAAACACATATTCTATCTGAACTTTTACTTTCGATAAGCAAAGAAAAATATACTTGACGGTCTTATTATATGTTTTAACGACTTATTCCGCGATCCGCAGTTGAATTTGGTGAGCTGTCAAGTCATTTTCGATACATCTGCATAATGCAATACCTTAAGCAATCAAACATATTCATTTCTGTCGATGACGGCATCGAAAATGGAAACGGCGGATTTGCGTGATGTATGCAATGTGGATACACGAGAGAGGATCGATCGAGAGGGGCGGGGCAGATAGATCGTCGTACTTTTTAGACAAGACACTGCGACAGTTCACGGCAATTCATATCGGATTTTTGAAACGCAGCGTTTCATTTCTTATTGTAGTGCCATCGTCTATATACGAGACGCCGTCTTAAATTAGCTTATCCATATGGATCGCGATTGTCGGTTCGTATCGGGGAACGTCTCATAGATCACCCGGATTGCTTTCCCATTGTGTTCTTCGTACGGACCGTGCGATTCTCCTCCCATTTTGCATCTCAATGCCTCACCCTTTCCATTTTCAGTCATTCTATCAGCTACCGACACACTCATCCCTTATCGAATTATCCTGCAACCGAGCGGGCATCCCTCTTTTGCGATCCCTGCGTCTAACAATAAGTGCTCTTGTCTTGAATTTTAACTTGGCGCCAGGATTCTTAGACTACTTTGTAAAGTGACTGTATTATCATATTATATCATTAGATTCTATAAATTGGAAAGAGATAATTCTTTGTTAGCTGTAAGAACACTGCGTAGGGAAAATTACATTTGCATTAATATTACCTGCTCGAAATTTTAATAGGCTCTGAAACATTTATAATTCAGTGCTGTACAACGAATAACGGTACAGTGAAATCTCAACTGGAAGGAAATTTGATTAAATTTGCAATCAGTTATCTTAGTTCTTAGAGGATTACGAAATTCTAATGTAATAGGCTTAAACTGAGTGTTTCCAGGGTTTTCGGCACTCTCCTTTTAAAATTTAATTTGAGTTCGAGCATACTTCGAAAGAATTTTAATTCGAGAACTAGTTGTAAAGATATTCGACAGTGTTTGAGTGTTAAAATGTTGTAGAAAAGAAGATGACTCTAAATTTTTGTCCAACAGAAGTTGTTGCTAAATTTATAAAGCGAAACAACTTATAGCGAAAAGAAATTATGCAACAATATCAAATTAATACGAAGGATCCAATGAAATGTTATGTGTCCAATTATAATATTATTAATAGGTATGTGTATATATACGTGAATATTCAGCTCGGGAAATATTAGCAATAGCTGCGAAGATGGTATGGAAAAATTGTTTCCTTTTTCCTCGCTATTGTAGACGTATGCGACGAGCTATTCCTGCGTCGTTATTCGCGCGAAACTGTCCGCGTTCAGTAACAGCCGCGCCATTTGAATAATTACGAGCCATAAAGTGCAGTATTTGTCACTTCGAACGCTAAATTGCAACGGCAATCGTTGTCGTGCAGATGAGAGAACCGAATTTCGCAGCGAGCGGGGAAAAATCACGGACGACATATAACACAGCGGTCTTCTCTGTCGTGTTCTCTTTCTCTCTCTCTCTCTCTCTCTCTCTCGCGCGCTCTCTCGCTCTCTCGCATTCTCTTTTAACTTTGATTAACGGTGCGCGAGTATGATCGCGGGCGCGTTGTTTCCAAATGGGAAGAAACGAATTTACATGGCGCGGCAATCCATTTTCGACAGCTCGCCCGAAAACGTATGGCCGTGAGTATTTGCAATGTACGACAATGTAATATCGAAGCAGTGACCGATTGATTTTTCGATAACCGAGCACATAAACGCAAGATATGGACACAGACGTGCTGGTGTACGAATCTTTTTGGACGAGTCAGCACTCTACGCGCCAACAGAGATGTTTTAATCGAAAATTTATCGCCTATAGGAATCTGGTAATAATTCATAATTTTCTCTCGTATGGCCTGTTATATATATATATATATACACGTATATCTTCGTAATTGAATACATTACACTCTGTTAAATTTAATCCCGTTTTTGTCGCCGGCGGTTTTATTGATACCGCGCACAATTTTTATTAAAACTAACAACTTTCTTCGAAAAGATGTGCGATGACTTCTCGACATCGTAATGTATACGTGATCATATTTTCTTAGAGAAAATAAAGGACAAATCTGACAATTTTAGGATTTTATTTCTAAATATTTCCAAATTAGTTTCTGACTGTCAGAAGTCAATTTTTGAAATTTTCTTGCGCAGTATACCTGAAAACAACTTTCAAGTAAAGCACAAATCATTATAACATCAAAATAACATCAAAATAGCTGCAAATTTGGCTATTAAGTTGGTTTGTCCAAATATGAAAAGCAAAATATCTTTAAAATTTATATAAAATTAATTTAAGTATTAATAAATGTCTGTATGAAATTTGGGATCGATTTACCGTGTAATTATAATTGGTTAGAAAATTACCTTCTCACTCAATGTTTAACATTGCGCTTATGGCGATCGAGATGTGTTTACACATTTATACATCGAAAGCTAATAATGTACAAGACAAATCGATTCTAAAATTTGAGAAAAATTAATTTACAATCTGCTTAAATATATGCCGCAAAGGTAATGCTCATCGATATGAAATACGATCGAATAAAAAAATGTAATTTGGCTGTTTTTCGACGCTTTATATTCAAGCTTGTAGACATGGCAATATTGCATAATTTCTTCCAAATAGTGTAATAAAATATAAAAAAATAGTTTACTATTGGATATTATAACAAATGTTTACTTCCTAACCTAGCAAGTCGCGGGACTGCAGATCGAGAGTAAACGTTGTCATATCTAAAACTTGGCTTCTCTACGCTGAAATTAGTGTTTTTGTATTTATTATTATTTTAATTTTATTGAATTCAATTATCAAAAAGAGTGCAATAGAATTTAAAAAATCAAATTTTAAATTTCGTGTTACACTATTTCTGATATAATCAATCTTTTTATTAAAGATGTTAGCTTGATAATATAGGCAGGTTAAAACCATTTTAACAGTCACTTTTTAATCAATCACGACTCATTTTGACATCAATTTGATGTTATTGTGATTTTGTTGTTCCATTTGGACTAATATTGTCCTCGCATAAAACTAAATTTATCGCTATTCCATATAGGATTTTACAATCGGCTCAGTACTGACTGCCATAGTTTAGGTACTTAACTAAGTACTAGATGATAACTTGGGCCTAGTACAATAGTATTAGTCCAGTAAGTTTTAAGTTTTAAATTTAGCCAGTCATTTCTCAGTGATAGTCCAATACTGGCTGATGAAACTTTGCCAATTAACAATCATAGCGTTGACTAAGTTGGTTTCGTTGTAACTGCTGACGACTTACTGGCTTACCCTTAGATAGGTAGTTTTTGTAAAAATTCGCTCATTAGTACATTAGTCAATGGAATAATTAAAAAGGGGGAAATTTCCCGTTATATTATTAATTAAAATAAAGGGCAAAATTGAGTTTGGAATAAATAAATAAATCTAATAAAGAACAGCCATCTGAAATAAAGGATTGTTTGCAATAAAAGACGTATGATATATGTCACTGCTATGTACACGTTATCTAAATATTTTTCTCTACGCATTAGCGGTTATATCTTCATAGATAGTTAACCATCGTTATAACTTCGTAGACTGGCGCGCGGATATTCGTTGGTTGCGATTTACGAGTGACGAGCACATCATCGATCTCTCATGGCAACGCGTCGAGCTGAAGTGTTTAGAGTATATGTGCAACCCGCCGCTGGCGTCGCGGTGCAATTCATTTTACGCCGATTTATCCGGAAAACCGTTGAAGACTCGCAAGGTTGAGACGCGAGGGGTGCATGGGACAATTGATTTCTTTCCTATCGCCAGCGTCAAGCTCCGTGTTGCCGTGCGCGTTGACGACAACACGATCCATAACCCGTACAGCACGATCCGAAACGAGTTGGAGATGGAGCATCGTAAATTCCAAAAGAGCGCTTTAAATTAAGCCACGTCTCGTCTAAAGAGAGGTATACGATGTTATAAAATGGCGAAAAACCGACAGTACCGGACGCTGATTTTATTGTCAACACAGCCATCCCATCCATCATGGCTTTTACGTCGCTCTTCTTTCTACAAATATATCCGTGTTCCTCGTGATAATAAGTTTATTTGCAATTATAAGATATAATTTTATGTAACATCAAAACTTCCATCATGTTCTTCATATCTGAACGCAGGGAATTAAATTGTATCGTCGATCTGAAAATATCCTGTTTTTTTTAAACATAGTGGCATGTTTTTAAATAGTAATAGCAAGAGAGAGAGAGAGAGAGAGAGAGAGAGAGAGAGAGAGAGAGAGAGAGAGAGAGAGAG
>NW_017259368.1:394056-394512 GCF_001594045.1 Atta colombica
CATTATTTTTTAGCTTATATTTCTACATGATTTAAAAAGTTTGCTGTTATATTTCATGTCAATAATTCAGTAAATGTTCAGTAAATATTCAAAGTGGCAGATGTTCGATTTATCTGTCTTTAGGTATCAAGCAGTTTATACACATATATGTTCTGAAATTCTGTAATATTTCTGAATATTGAAACTCTATGAATTTCTTTCTTGATCAAGAAGACAGTGAAACAGTGATCCAGAAACAGTAATTCTATGGAATACCAAAAATCTATATTATGTTTTATGTATATAAAAAAAGAATATGATAATAAAATGATAATATGATCATATAATGGTTTAAAAATTCTGTTTTTAAAAAGAAAAATATTTGGTAACAATATATTGAATTGTTATTGTTAGATCTTTATTTAAGATATAATTTTAACAGCTTTTTTCCTTTTTTTTTTCATCTGTGTGTGGATA
>NW_017259368.1:394612-397871 GCF_001594045.1 Atta colombica
TATATATTTAAATTGAGAGATTCAATGTTATCTCTAGATATAGAAACTCCATGACGTTCTTAGCATGATCAAGTGCTCTCTTCATATTGCATAGGCTTCTATCCAATAATCTGTCTCTCGTTCTCGTTGATTCTCCCAATAGGAGAGGAAATAGACAGCCGGTCCAGCTGATACTGTTCCGCTTCGGGTGCATAATAGTCTAGTTAGTAGATGCAGTCGGTACCAGATTCGATTAGCCTCGTTATAGTTGCTCGAGCTACATGGCAGCTTTAAACGACAAAGCGATACGTTTGAGCTGCGTTACATTACGTTTTTTCCTGTTTGCATGTTGAATGTGCAATGTGAAAAATAATAAACATATTTACAAAATAATCTTCGTGTTACACAATTTTCTTTAAATTGAAAAAAGTATTTTTATTATTGCGTTACGTTTTTTTTCTACCATAGCTCTTGATTGCAGTTGCTTTAAACAAATCTTGTTAAGAATAACAAATGGTACGTTCTGTAGAAACATGTTGTTTGAATTTTAATATTGTTGATTTATAGCGCAGGGCTGTGGGAGATATACTTTTTACTTTTATTTATCGTCACTATTTTAAACTACTTCTTAAAGAATTAAAATAATTCAAACGGTATTGATAATAGTTAATAAAATTAATTTCGCTAAAAAAAATCCTCGACTGAATTTCTAAAATACATAATTTTGAAATGTCAAAAAATACATAGTTATGCCAATTTCGTGAAATGCGATAAATTATTACGCCAACATACGTGGCTAGTAATACGTCACGTTGCCAGGTAGTTTAACTTCTCGTGGTGGACGGTAATATATTTTTCTCTACATCGATGCGCTTCGCCCGTCTATATCGCCTGTCGTTAACTGTTATGCAGACATCGTTTTCCATTCGGCAAACTTTTATGAATCGCTCACAGTCCGTTGATCGTTACAACTCGCGTGCATGTAAAAGTCGGAGTAACAGGCTGACGCGAACGCTGGGAAAAACGACGCCTTTGAACGAGAAAGACGTTCATGGATCACGCAAAAACTTTCGACGCGTTTGCTTGGCCTTCTTCTTCCACACGTCAATTTGTATCCTTCGAATGGATAATGGTTCGTCATTTGTTTTTGATTGTACTTAAACTGGTGCACTTAGCGCTATCGCTTGTAGCAACTAAATTGTATTTTCTATTTTAGCATAAGTTTGTTTTGCTTGCAGCTTACATTCGCTTTCATCGTGTGGAACTTTCGCCGTATTGACAGCTAGATAATGTGCGAATGATATTTTTAAAGTTCGAACTTGATGTAAATGCGTTTGACACAAATATGATAATCCGGCAATTAAGAGTTATGTTTTTTCCTTATTTTTCCCTTATTTTTAGATTATTTATTTGCCATTTTTTACATATTTATATAATTTTGCATATCAATATCTTTGTACAGGATAATTCATACGTTTACATGATACGTATTACAATAAAATTAACTTTTTAAAAAAATCTGTTTGATGTTTGAAGACTTGAAAAATTCTCCTTAATTATTGTTTTCACATTCACATTCAGTTTTGCTGCGAATAATTTTTTGAATAATTTCTGAGAAAACAATGCTTTGCATAAATTATTTTATATATGTAACTTAATCCTATATTGTAGAAACGTAACATGTTTTACAGAATTTATAGAATGTCAACTATATTTACATCTTAAGATATGCTTTGTTATATTTTATATTAACAGGTATATGAGAATTTATGTCTATGTAAGTTTGCTAAAATAGAAGTATTTTATCAACGCTTTAATTACGTTATTGTCGTTTTCGGATTATACCAAAATAAATATGTAGGTTTTACCGAGCAAGAACGTCTCAATCATCTTGACCTCGGCTGTACATTGATCCAAGATCATGATAATTGTTTTTCGACAATGCACCGAACGTGCAAAAGAAAGCTGCTTGATCCGGATTGATAGATGCGATGGCCACGGTTCATTATTGGTTTCATTATATCCGCTTCTTCAAGTTGAGTCTGACCACTGTCGGACAAGCTGTTCGATCGATCTATCCTTTTATTGTGTAACGAAATTGTCCATCAGTTAGAATATACCACTATCGGCGATCAGAGTCGTATACATACATGCTGTACACGTAGAGTATCAAAGCAGTATCATGGGGCCTACGGTCAAATGTTAATGAAGACAGACCCCCAGTGATATCAAGTGACATGTAAGTAGCCACTCGAGAATAAGCCCTGAATGATTAAAATTATGCTTCTTAATACACGAATATATTGACGATGTATATTGATTTTATATGAAAAAATAACAAGAAAAAGGTTTTTATATATTTTATATACTTTTTTTTACAAAGAAATGAAATTAGAGACTACATACTTCTTAAAAAGAGTTGAACATAACGATCAGTCATATTTAATTTCCATTCATATTTTAGCTGGTCTTGTTTATAATAATCTTATAGATAATATAATATCTTAACAGTTTTAAAAAGCCATAATTTTTTTCGAAATTTTATATTTTTAGACGTGTGCATATATATGTATGTATATTATATATATATATATATATATATGTCCAAGATGAGGTATAAGTATATTTTAAAATTTGTGAATACATATTTCTGGATAAAAAAGAAAAATAAATGTTTCTATAAACACATTCTCAAACAGAACGTAATTCATCATAACATCAAAATAACATCAAATGATTATTAAAAGTCACTTTTAAGAAACGATTCATTTTAATGTCATTTTAACGTTATCATAACTTATTGTTCTGCTTAGGTTATAAACCATAAATGCTTCATCATTAAAATAATGAACACAAATACAGTAACAATGAATTTATTTAAAAGTTTCCGATGGATACTTTTTTATTTACAAGAGATGCTTAAACTTCTCCATCATTTTTCACACGTGTCTGTGCATGACATATACATGACATTGACGCATTATTTCAAATTTATTTACGTTCATTATTTTAATAACAAAGCATTTACAACCCAATGTTTATAGGAACATTTGTTTTTCCTTTTTATGCAATAATACGTTTACAAAATTTTAAAACATATTTATAGATATATATTTGAGCAAAAATATTAGGCACCTTATTAACCATTATTTAAAGTTTTAGACAATAAGAATATTATTTAGACCGTAAATGTGAGAGACAATCGGTAAACTAGAAGCTTATATCGATCGAAATTAGATTTTTAATGCTTTAAATAATGTAAATTTTATATATATACTAA
>NW_017259368.1:397971-413293 GCF_001594045.1 Atta colombica
CGAATTGGTTTTTCGAACTTATAAACGCAATTAAGCTACTGTAATAATGCCACGAATTAAATTGATAAACAATTTTTTTAATAATTCGATGCTCAATCAGACATCATATTAGAAAGATGTTAATTTGCTGAAAAATTATAAATAAAATTAATAAATTAAAGTTTCAGCTCAAAAATTGATTTATGGCCTTTGCTGTAAATTATCTTTTGTTGTTAAATTATCTTTTGTTGTTAAAAACCTTTTAAACTTATGTACATATAATGCCAGTAAAGAATAGGTAACAATAACGATGCAAGTAAAAAAATTCCAGATGAATGAATAAAATATAAGTGCCTAATATTTTTGTTGAAGTCTGTAATGGTTCACCTAGTATATGACACAACAAACAGAATAATTTAAAATAATTTAAAATATAACATATTAAGTGGGAAAAAAGGAAATAAAATTAGCTTATTACGCACAATCGTCTATTTCTCTCGAAAATTTCGATAAAATAGTTTAGAACTCAAGTGTTTGAGAATTCTCTTTGTCGCTTTTCTTTAAGAAGAGGAGCATCAGAGCGTGATAAGTTGCCCTAATACGATGAAGTAGTTCTTCGAGGCATACAGTTATGCTGATAATAGAGAGGTAGACGAGGTCAGCAAAGAAGCGATAAAACTTCCTCGAGATGTTTTCTCCTCCTCTGCTTTCCTGTGACACAACAATATCGTTCAAGCCTTCTTTTATGGATTGGCGATTACGCTCCTCACCACAAGTAAGTAAATGACTTGGTCTGGCAGCCGTGTTACGTCTTACGATGAACGGTGACTCGCTTGGAAAAGTTTGACGTCGTTAGAGTATTAAAAAGAATCGACAGGAGACGCACTTAAGCACTGCAACCTGAACAGAGATATGGCTTCCGGTCGCGCGATTATCTGCTTCCGTTTAAATACTTTAAGTATGATACATGAAATATGTCGAATCGTTGCCAGGCCGCAAATTTTTCTTTTCGCGCTATGCGAGTTCAAGCGAGCAGCATGTATTGGTCTTTTCACTGTGGAACAATCGCGGTTTATCGCGTGTTCTCGCAATTAACTAAAGACCCGGATTTAATGCGTTCGACAGCCAAGTGACTAATTGGCTTGTTCCGCTATGATGTTTGTATCGATAAAATGAATTCATACTAGCATATTAATATTAATTTGAATCACATTTGGAAATTTTCTTAAAATTCTTGACATTTATATTAATAATGATTCAATAAAATATAATCGCTTATTTGCTAGAATAACGACATAATTAAAAATTATTATGTTGCTTGCAAAGAAAAAGTAGAAATATAAAGAAAGATCATACTTTAACATACTTTTATTCATACTTTTATTTTTTCTATAATCAGTACATTCTATAATTATTATGATAAAATTGCGTTTTAAAATTAATATTTAAAAAATTTTTAACGATTCAGAATATTCAAACTTATTTTCTAAATTCTAAATAAAATTAAAAAATTTTTGTTTTTTGAATGGTATCATTGTAACAAATGAGTGATATGTAGAGCGATACGTTTTTAGAATTTTTTAGAAGTATATCCATGTTAATTTTGCGATAAATACATAAAATTATTATGCTTTATGATTAATTATGTTATTTCAAACATAATCCATTATTCAAGAACGCTTATAATTACTTTTAATATTAAATACACATAGCTGATATCTCATGAATATAAGGATTGTTCATCAAATGTTTTATTTAGCTAATCTATTATCTAATTCGCATTCAGCATGACATTAACTTTAAGCTATAATATGCAATTGTGTATTATACGAGGATATCTAAAATCAATTGTAAGTTAAAAATAGCACACTCAAGAATAGAAATGGACAACTAAATAAGTTTAGCGCAGAGGCTAATAGTCGATAACCGCCATACGTCAGATCGATAAACATAAAAGAAAATGCTGCCTGCAAATACACAGCAGGAATGTCAATGAATAAATAACCCAAAGGCGGATATACGTTACGATTTTATTTTATGGCACAGTATTTCATCTTCACTCCGTGTAACAGCTTGTCATTTCCCTGGGATAACCCAGTTTACGATCAAACCTGCATTATGACGATCAATCAGAATTTGCAGGTACAATATCGCGAATTATCCATATAATTTCATAACGCTACGATGTCGGACGTGCATAGCAATGTCTAAAGCGGACTAATTGCGAAATCGGTTCTAAGTAAGATTTATACGTGCTCATAAAAGAGCTTTTCTCAGAATTTGTTTCATTTCTTTCTATCAATACGATCTTCTTTATCTCAATGTGTCGTAAAACGTAACGTAACGTAAAACTCATTACGTATAATCATATATCATTGCCAGTGATTGCTTGCCAACTAATCATAATTTACTATATGTGTATGATTTTCTTTTAGACGATTTGTATTTGTTTACAAACTTCATTATTTTAAGAAGGTTGTAAGAGCATAAAACACATATATTAATATTTACGCTTTGAACAAACTACATGCATATAAAAGTTGTGTTCATAATATTCTGTTTTTATTGAGCAACACATTTTTATAGACCATTATTTTACTTATTATTACATTTATTGTTATAAACAAAAATTTTTTAAATAATAAAAATCTAAATTTTTTTTGTATAAGTACTTTAAGTATGAAAAATGACTTATGCATAGTTTCATTGAGATTTACCATTTAGTAATAAATAAATATTTTGTTTTTTATTTATTTATTGAACAACTAATGTCTGCATTTCAATGTAGCTTTACATAAATATTTGTGAATTCAAAATGTACTTATATAAACAAAATTGAGAAAATTTTGATCATTTGATTATTTTATAACACATTTTTATATATTGCTATTAGAGTATAAATTTAAAAAATATTAAGGATAACATCCGATCGAGTAAATATAAAATGTAAAGAGTACCAAGGATCGATTATTAAAGTTAGATGTTTCGAATAATATAATATTCTTGGTTTATGAATTTCATTTATCTTAGATTGTGTGCCGAAACGTTCACATTTTTAAACATAATCAATCTGAGACGTTAATAATAGCGAACCAATACATTCGTGCACATATATTCCCACATGTAATCCCCCTCTCCCCTTAATTTAAATAAAAAATTTTTATTGCGAAAATATTATCTTAGCCAGAATTTGAACCTGGGACGACTTATCGACTTTCTGGGACGAGTGTCTAAAAAATTTATTTTTTATTGAAATAACTTTTAATCCAGATGGTAAACTGTCGCTGATTTTTTAGATTAGTTTTGCAATTTAGACTAATCTGTAATTTTTTCAAGTAATTTTTAACACATTGCATTTGCCTTACCAACCTGCTTAAGTGACGACTTATAAGTTTCATGATACGACCGTCAAACTGTGAAATTCACATTTTAAGCGAAAATATCTTTTCATGAATTTGTCGTCGTTGAGACGACTTTTTTTTATAGAACCTCATCTTTCAAATTATCGGTGAAAGTTTTTGTTGAAGACATTTTCATTCGCTTATAAATCATTTTTGTAAATATTTTTATTCTCTTTTGGCTAAAATTAAACAAGTTTCGTTTTAAGCGAAAAACTCTAAATTATCGTTTGATATTCTCTTATTTATATGAAGTGTTTTAGTAGCATAACATATTTATCGTTCGTTTTGCATTTAAAACGAAGCTTATTTTGTAGTCGGCACTAGAGCTTTGCTACAATAAAAAATCTTTTATAATAATGAATATCTGGTTCGAAATAATAAGTTTGTGTTTCACCAATATTTATACAAATTTTAATTAAATGTTTAAATAGCATTTGACCGCGCGAAGTATTATTTCTGTCTCGCTCTGCACGAAATGTTTCATTAGCAGTGTATTTCCTAATTACCGTTAACTTTATTTCTACTCCGTGCGCGAAACGAGCTGCCGCAAAGTCATTGCATTTTATCACGGTTAAAATGTCCTTTAATGTCGCAATATAAAACAGCCGCAGAATAATTGATGCATGCATGGATTCTGGCGTGTACATCAGAGAGATAGAGATAGAGAGAGGAAAGAGGGGGGAGGAGGAAAGGGGGGGGGGGGGAGAGAGATATGAACGAACCCTGTACCGAGGCATGCATTACAAAGGACGTGTAATTTATTGTTAAAGGGGTGGACAAGGCGTACGATGCTTAGGGATGCTTGGACGAACGACGGTGGGAAAGGCTGGTGGAGATGGTGGTCCAGGTTGGGCGGATTGCTGGCGATGGCGGCAGCCATATCCTGTCTCGTTGCCCCGTTTCCGGGCGCCTCGGCCAATCCGGAAGCGAAGCGTCTCTATGATGACCTGCTGTCGAACTACAATCGCCTCATCCGCCCTGTTGGCAACAACAGCGATCGCCTCACTGTCAAAATGGGACTACGCCTCTCCCAGCTCATCGACGTCGTGAGTAGACCCCACTTAACCCATTATCCTATCGCATGTATATGTGTGTGAATAGCGTTACTCTATATAGAGGGCTTGCGTCCCCGGGACGAATGCCAGATATGTAGAGCAAGAGTACTTGATTGTGAAATAGTCCAATGTGTTTCATCGATTGGGTCGAGCCAGAGGGAAACGATATCGGGCTGTATTGTTTCGTTAACGAAGTCGGTAAAGCATCAGGTATTACCAGTAGTGATGGGTTTTAAGTATGAATAAAATTCGCACTTCATTCCCTTTCTTTCTCTTTTTTTTTCGTGTCATTTGAAATTAAAATTAAAAATATTGGATTATATTTTAAGTTGTTACATACACACGCGTGTTATCATGGAAAATATTTCTTCGATTCCAACACTGTGCTTTCGAGAGATATAATAATTTAGAACAAACCTTTTAACTTATAATATCTAAAATTTAATAGCGTACAATTTTTGTATGAGGTTTTAACAAAGTATGCTTACATCAATTTCCTAACCGCTCAATTTGTATGATTTGCATCGTACTATGCCATACTATTTTCGCAATATTGACGTATGTGGATGCTACAGATAGGAAACAATGTAATGCTCGAGGCTCACTTTCAATTACTATTTGGAACATTCCATTTGCGTAAATCAAATTAGAAGTTCCAGTTATCATTGTGCATTGTTAATTAAATTGATCAAACTGTTTATCTCATCTTAATGAGATTTATAATATAAAAAATAAAATATTTTATAATTATTTACTCTTTTTCAATATCTACAGTTTTTTTCTGTACATTTTAATTATTGCGAAAGATAATTTATTGTGATACAAAATAAAATACATTCCATTAATAATGTTATTAAAGCTTAATTTATATGATGAAACAGTTAATAATAAGCTTAAACAATAAAATAAAATAAAATAAGCTTAAAATCAATTTATTAAAATTGTTACGTGATTACATATTTTACGAAATACTAAAACACTGTAGAAATCAACTCATGTCGCATAAATATGAAAATTATGATTTGCAATATTCTAACAGGAGAGTTAAGTTGTTAATCCGAATATACTAACGATCTCACTGAGTAATTTGCTTTGGAAAATCATCACTCTTTTATTACAGACAATAATCAGAACTCGACTTTGATTCTTATTTCAATCCAGTCGCATTCAATATACAAAGTGTTCAAAATACGTCGCGACCAATCGTTCGTGTCGGAAATAAATATAAACTTTCGTATACGTAAACGATCGTGATGACTCGCAAGTCGGTAATGGAATATAATGATTATTTCATTCTACGTATTTATTTCTCAACATGCGTGAAGAACAGAGCCGATTCAGGAGGAAACCGCTTCCGCCTGTCGTCCCAAGACATAAAGCCATGTTCTCTTCTTGATAGCAATAAACATCCCTCTAGGTGGGTGGGTATATCTTGCTCGTGTGGGGTTATCTATTCGATTCTTCTGCCAATGTAAAAGATCATTTTAGGCACCAACCAGTTCGTTTGTTTCAAACCTCCAGGTCTTCGATATATTCTCTTTTAATTTCTCAATATTCACTGATTCTGTTTGTCTTCGACATTCCCTCTTCACACAATGCTCAACTTTCTCGTCATTATTTTCTTTCCTACTTTATGGCTATTCACATATATCGCTAACTCTACAAAATGTAGGACATATAAATAAATATGTATTAATGAGACATACTGAAAATCATATCTGCATAAAATAGACTTTTATTTTTTTCAAAATCGCAAATAGTGTAAGGGTATTTCGAGTTCATTTTGACATTTTCGTCCATGATGTTATACGTCTGTCTGGAAAGACACTTGTTTATATATGATGCGTGTGTCTCTCTCTCTCTCTCTCTCTCTCTCTCTCTCTCTCTCTCTCTCTCTCGCTCTCTCTCTCTCGCTCTCTCTCTCTGCGCGCGCGCGCGCGTGCGTGTGCGCGTGTGTGTGCATGTGTGCATGTGTGTGTATGTGTGTATGTGTGTGTGCGTGTGTGCGTGTGTGTGTGCGTGGAATACAGGTTCTGTGCTAGATGACCGATAACGGTCGTCCGCGTACTTGCGGTGATAAGTTGGATTCCGAGAGTTCCTCTGCCGGAAACGGAACTAATTTACAAGCGAAGGGATTCATGGCACTCGAACTATTAATTGCCATAATCTGATCGTCAGTAATCAATCGCATCTCGGTGAGGAACGCTCGAAACTAAACATATACGCACGCACACATACACGCAGTGATACACTCCTCGGTCGATCGATGTGTTAGAATTACGTTGATTGTCCCCGTTCCCCGCATTGTCTCTCTCGGTTATTACATTCGAGTTACATGCCCGCGACTCGATCTGAATTTCGGCAATAATTACCTCGATCATGGATCTCTATCGACTAATACATGCTTCAGTCCAAACCATAATTAATTTGTTATCGGCTGCTATCGGCGCACCTACTGTCGCACGTTATCGACATAGGGTTCAGGCCACACGTTGGACGCAATTTTGATACCGATGATTGTTGTAGCTTTCGTTAAAAAACAATAAGCAGCGCTTACAGACAGTTTCGCGGAATCTTTAAAATGTGATGTTGCTGCCATTTAATGAATCAAATTAATTCTGCTCATTTTTGCAAATTTAAGAAAAAATCATATTACAATCAACACATACATACGCGTCTAAATTTATGGATCAGTTTCATCAAACGCCATACTTTATCCGTCGATTTGATGTTGCCAACTGAAAACTCATCATCTCTAATTTAATTTCGAAAGTATGTATTTGTAAAAAATAATTAAATATATTTACATTTCAATGTTTTATTTATTATCTCCACACAACACTTTTTCTTTACTAACAAGAATAAATTAGAAAGACAGATTTTAAGTTTTACTGTTGGCTTCTGATGAAGTTAATCGATGGATAAGCTTAATTAGCATTGGTGAAACTAGTTCTATAAAAAATTGGTAGGATGTTAATCTAAAATTGGTATAATGTTGCTGTCATTTAATTACTTAAATTAATTTCTGCCAATTTTAAAAAATCGTTTAATAATCATGCTTAAATTTTGGACTTGATCAAATATAATGATATTATGATATATACAAAGGCCATTTGAAAAGTTTTGAGCTTCAACATGGCATTATTTGTCAAAACCATTTTGATACTACAATCGTACATTTGAAAGATACTCATGAAAATTGTAGCCATTTTGGACGTTCAGTTGTTGTTTGCCAGTTGATGTTAGTGTTTTTGTTTGATGAAAATCTTTGTCTTCGGAGTCAAATTTTGAGTCTTGGAAACAGGAAAAATTGTTGGGAGTAAGATCTGGTGAATACGGGGGATAATCAATCAATTCGAACTTTAATTCGTAAATTTTTGTCATGGCGACTGCCGATATTCGATTTTTTTCATTTTTACAAAAACACTGACATCAATAGGCATATAGTAAATGATTGTCAAACAACAATTGAGTGTCCAAAATGGCTACAATTTCACAGGTATCTTTCAAAACATGTACGATTGTAGTACCAAAATGGTTTTGACGAATAATTTTCATGTTGAAATTCAAAACTTTTTAAACGACCCTCATATATAATATTTACACTATATTTTATATCATCTCTGTTATATAGTTGTTTTTAAGATAACAGACTTTATTTATTCAAAGACTTTATTCAACAAATTTAAAATAGAAGTAACATTAATTTAAAAAACGTTTCAGATAAAAATATACGACTATCAAGTGATTAAATGTATTTATTTCATACTGTTATATTTTATTATTTAAATATCAAGTAAAACTTTCAACATTCTCAAAAGCTTTAATACTCACTTGCAATTTTAAAAATTTTATAAAAGCTTGTGCAATTCCGCTTTTCGAGATCTCGTTACTGTTGCGCGAATGCAATAATTGTCGAACGCGAAATAGCTCGTTTGGTATAACGGTTGCCCGTCTACAATGTTTATGAATCACTCAAAACTATCGCACTCGGTTGCATGTAACTTTTCACCGATTGAAAATCCCGTTGCGAAGCTAGTAAATGATTACTACGTGCAACGAACTCATTCACTGTACATACACACGTTCGTAGAATTTACGAAACATTTGCTCTGGTTGATCGGATTTCACTAGCGAAGATAGTGGGAAAAGTAACGAACGTGGACTTTGGGGATCGCGTTATCTAAAGCAGTTGCAATACCGGAAGCCGATATTTGATCAATATTTGATCGATACTTACATCGAATATCACACGTTTTCTGTCTCATGTAACGACACTTGCTATGCGATGGCCAACCCTTTTCACGCCAGCGGTTCGACAAAAGCTGCAAAATTCGATCGATAGTCGGAGGCTAACTGGCTGATTGTTTCTTCACATAAGGCTGTACCAGTTTACCGCGAGTGAGAGAAATAGGAGTATGCAGTGAAGAGAGGAAATGAAAACATTCATTTAATTATCAGAGTCACATCTCAACATTCTAACGATATCAACTAACAATGGGTTCTTTGCATTGGCATTTTAGTCATACACTTGATACACATCTACAGTTATATTTTCTTATGATCGTTATCGGAATTATTAGTCGTCGCGTACGTAAGAATGTGCTTCATCAAAATGAAAAATACAATAATATACAATAATTCATGTGCAACTCCGACGAGAGGAAAATATAAGGAAAAGTAAAGCTCTTTTGTACAAGAAGCAAGTAAATTGATGAAATTTTTTGCTGATCAAAATAATATGTGTTCATTTATCTTTATATCGAAGCTTATGCTTATTTATTGAACTTAAGAAATTCGTAATCATAAAATTTATTTATACAGAATTGCGTGTCCATTATGATACAGAAAAAGTATTTACATACACGGCAGATATTAAAAAAAAAAACTTTATTTTTAATTAATTAGCAATTTATCAACGAAAATAGATTGATTTTTTAAAATCATTTTATTTAATAAGGTACGTAATAATTAAAATGTAAAATAATTAAAATGTTCTTTTAAAAAGAAGCAAAAATAAAAGACTGAAAAGATAAAAAGATAAAAATTATTTGAACGCACAAAAAGTATTTATACAGTTGTAGTCGAGGAATTTAGCTTGTTATAAGATTAGAGATACGCAAAACCTTTTTTGTTTATATTAGGACAGAACTCATAGTATAAAAATTGTTATCTCTTTTATACCATTTTTAGAAAAGATCAAAAAAATTAAAAAAACTTGCTTAATACACATGGCATATAAGGGAATTAATAATCTTAAGGGATTCATTAGGGGTCATATAAAGACGTTTCAAATTATCTCATACAAACATTGTATATAAAATTGATTGTCGAGATTGTGAAGCATTGTATGTGGGTCAAACAGATAGATGTTTGAAAACACGTATAAACGAACATAAATTGGAATACTACGCAGCATTCCATAATAACAGAATATAGAATTAGCTATCAGCATGAATTTGATTGGGAAAAATGTCAAGATATTAGACGAGAAGAAAGAGTGCTTAATAAAAGATTGATTTCGAAAATGCACATAAAAAGCAACAGAAACAGAGTTTGAATTTACAGAATGATGCTTATTCTTTAGACCCACTATATATGAATTTGTTTGCGGAATCGTGACATTGCTTTTTTTCTGTTTGTTCTTACTTTTATTTTTATTTAAATAACCACATGACTTTATTATTTTAACTCTCATTTCAACTTTGATTGTCAACACTACAAGACCTTTACGTCGAGTCATGAGAGAAACGCTTACATGTAAGTTAATAAAATTAAAATTCGGATAAATTATTTAAATAACTCTCTAATTCTTTTTGTTTTTCTTTTGAATGATTACATAGCAAATCTGACAATTTGATGAGCGATGTGACTTTATCTATTGACGCAATGTATACGATATCATTTTTATTTTTTATGTAAGTTTTATAATATTATTATATAATTTCATAATATTTATAATATTCATTTGGTTATTCATTACTCACTACAGCAAACTGGTATTTGGATAAAAGAAGAATGAGCTAAATTGTCGTGATTCACTAACTTGAAAATTGCATGATATTAATTGTAGTTATATTTTATTGTAGTTATATTTAATTGTAGTTATATAAGATTACTCACGTAATTTATATTTTATATTGATAAGGGACTTGAAGGATTCAATTGAAGGATTAAAACGTTTATATCGTTATTGTTACATTCACGAGAATAAAGAGATTCTGGGCATCCGAATAGCTGATGTCGGCTTTGATAGGCTTTTTTTCATATATTTTTCACTGATAGATTCTTTCGAGCCTCATTTTATATATTTATAAAATTGCTAAAATTAATATTTATTTTCTACAAATAAAAAAATTGTTTAACAATAAAGGCCAAACTGCAGGATGTTATTGCACAATATCTATTTATCAATTTTTAAATTATATGTAAATGTTTCAACTGTTATTCAGTTATCTTCAATACAACAAAAATGCCAGATTATTAAATGATAATTTACAAAAAGTTAAAAATTAGACTTTTCTTTGAAAAGCTAAAAACGCTTGTATACGCTTAAATTCTTCGACAAATTGCGTCAAACCTTCTTTTATAAAACTCAATTGGCTTCTTGAATACATATCCATAATTTTTCATTATCTTGTATGTGTCAGGTTGCAAAATGACCCTCATATTAAATGTTTCGTTATCTTATAGTCATGAATATCTTAAAATTATACAAAAGTCATAAATTCTGTGCAACAATTATGATCCAACTGTAACGATCCAACAATTAATACTGTTCATATGCATTGTCAACTGTTCTATACGAATACTTTTTGTATTTACTGTTCTCTCTCTCTTCATTCATCATAAGTAAGAATTCAACTTAGGTGTCGTATATATAGAATAGGAGTGCAAACTAAATTTACAGATGGATGACGGCGCGAATACATTAATCGATAGTTGAAAGTAGCAAGAGATCGGTCGCAACAGAATAGCAATCCCAACGGGCTCATAGAGGACCAATTTCTCGCGCCGCGATGTCCAACCATTATTTACACGGCCTCCTTTTCAAGGTAATCACCTTCTTGGAATTGTAGTTCTCCGGAGCATCTCTTCTCTCTGCTCTCTATCTTTGATTCAAGATAGACCTGCGATTCGGTTCTACGGGGATTTACGAGCGGCAACAGCAGGCAGCGAGATTGACTTTTATTTCTACGGCTGCGACTCGAGATCATACGGGCTCCATATACTTGCTCCTTTTTCTTTTTCTTTATTGCGAAAGGATTTTGTTGTTATGCGAAACGTGAGGAATCGTGAGAACGCTAACTCGAGAGCCTTTTACTCGGCAGACTCTGGTAAATTACGCTTCGATCGTTCCGCATTATGTGGCTGCAAGTAACCGCTGTTATTAAATCAATACCTCGTACGAAAAATGGCACTTCTTAGCTCTGAAGTAAAAAGACAAATGTATCTTATATCCGTACGAACAAATATCTTTGCGTTTCTCTTTTTAGAGTTCTTTTTACACAGCACTTCTTTTTAATCTCTTTTGTTCTCTTTCTTTCTTATCTGTTTTTAAGTTGCAATGTACATATTATCTGTGTTCTTCCTGTATAGAGATGTAAAAAAACGATATTTTTAACTTCAGAAAAAAGTATCAAGTAAAAAACTAATTTTTTAAAAAGTAATTTTTTACTATTTAAAAAATTAGTTTTTTACTATAAAAAACTATAAAAAACATTTTTTACTATAAAATATTTTTTATCAATCACATAAAATTTATGAAAAAACATAGAATTCATGTTAAATATGTAGAAGAAGTAGAATTTATTTTTCTTGTTATTTCGATACTTTTAATACTTTTTTTGTCTTAATAATTTTATATTGAAGCGGAAATATGTATTATTAGCTGTTGCAACTCTTGAAGAGTTGATAAGTTAATAGATCTGTTTGCGTTGCTTGCACTCTTTACATTCAGCATCTGTGCTTTCTTTTTTTTCAACGCCCAAATCTATTTTTTCGGATATTTTTTTCTAATCATATCACTTTAAGTGCAAAAACTTTGGGGGATTTCAAGCAATGCGACAGATCTAAATGATCTAAAAAAAATATCCGAGTAAAAACTATCAAAGCCGAAGGAAAAAAAAACCATTAATTTTCGAGTTTTTTATCCTAAAATTCTAGTATTTTTCGTTTACATCTCTAGTCACGTAACATCACGGTTCGACGTGTACCTTCACAAACTTGAAATTGTTGTGGTACCTTCTAATGGCAAGCTTATTATAGATTCCATAACTGTCAATTGCGATTGTTTCGATTGCGATCGAAATGCATTGCGTCAGCGTCGCCAAATTCTCCCGCAAAATAGCAAAATTCCTATTCAACTGTCATTCGTTATGCGCTCGATTGCATCGATCTACCAATTTTGATCGTCGAGCAAACGTTCAAGCAGCATACTACGATAGCTGTATAATCGGAGTGAAACGGATGATTGCGCCGCAAGTGAACGAGGGCGACACGAGGGCGAGACGGTGTCGGTCGATGATAAGGGTTCATTTGCGGTGCCGCGAACTCATGCGCCTTTAACGACCCTCCGGGTATCGGCTTTTCATTTCTTCCAATTAAACACGAATACTCCGAATGTTTCAATGGAAACCAGAGCGCACGTTCGTCATTTTGAAATTCTGCGCGCGTGCATCTCCTTCAAGCACTTCGTCTGAACGAACATGAGATTCATGACTCACGGGCATGACTGATTATAGATTATCATTATTATTCCCTTAGAAAGTGTGCTTGCCTTCGCTACTTGAGACCTGTCACTTTTCTCGGAGAAATATGTTGCTCATCAAGCATTTCTTTCGTGCGGTTTTTACGCTAATTTACCTCGAAATTTGAGAATTTTAATAATGTTAATATTTTATATATCCTAAAAATATATAATAATATACATTTAATAATACTTTATATATACATAAAGTATTATAAAGTATTGTATATATAAAATACTTTATATATTGTATATTATCCTAAAATATTTGTATGAAGTCAATAGGTACATTATAAATATAAACTATTTGATGTTACATGTTTACATTTTTTTCACGTAAATATCAATATATTATTCTATTTATTATTCCATGAAGATCTATATTTTGAGAATATATATACCCATTAATTTTAAATATTAAATTTTCATATAACACGTAACATAATGAAAATTGCAAAAATGTTATTTTATTTTCTGTAAAGTTGGCAAATATATCAATTAGATAAAATTAACATTCCCAGCAAAATCATTTTATTCATTCAGAGTACATAGATTTTATATGATCGTTAATCAATGTCCGACTTAATATTGTTAGTTCATTGATACAAGAAGGATTCATTTATCTAATTATATATTCATTCTTGCAATGGATTCTAATAGTAATAGTTTTATAACCTAAATCATTATGAAAATTTATTGAACTAATTTTCATTAATTCAATGAATAGTTTATTTACGTACAGATTCAATATACATTTATATATTACTTCAATATCAGGTATGATGTTAATAAAAAAGATATGAAATTGAGTATTTTTCAGCCGGTATACTTTTCAACGCTAATTGCGGATCGAAAACAATGAGGTACTATATATTGACAATCGTAAATAAGGTTCAATTTACATACCTATAATTACAAAACAGTTATTGCTGATTGATTAAAGGTGTAACGTTTGTTTAACCAAATGCAATTTCATGTACGTTGGCTCAAATTTGTGCAACATGTCACGTTGAGAATTGTTATCTTCAGCGCAATACAGATAGTAACTAAAATGTCTTTTATTGCGTCCACGTAAAGTGAACGTTTTTGTGAATAGCCGTTGATTAACACCTCAAACGAATTAGCTGAAGTGAGGAGAACGAAGCGGTGCAATGCTCTTCGCTTTCGCGTTCGCGCTCCTGTTTCACGAGCGTGTCAATTAAGGCGACTCATTTTACGTAATCAGAGATTACAAATTCGCTTTTCTCGGGTTTCTCTTTTCTACCGAGCGCGGCGAAATAAATCTCGTCATCTTGAAAGGAGAACATCACCGCGGTGGTGGTCCTTAAAGGTTGTGTTACACAGATCACGTTGCTTCGTCGTTATCAACCATTGCACGATAACGAAGATACATTTTTGCTCGTTAAATTGAAGATGCTGCGGAAGAGAAATCTTTTTTTATTAATGATTCGATATTTCATCCTCCCGCGGGGGGTTTTTGCCGCTTCGCGGTGACGTTCAGAAACCGCTGAATTGGCATGTTACTGAACTCTTTATGGATATAATGTTACACTTACTATCAATTATTATGACTAAATCGAGGTACATAATATATTATTATAGTAAGGATTTTTAGCTCGATAATAAATGAGGCAATATTTTACCTTAGTAGCTTAAGGAAAGTACGTTCAAGTAAATTTTTCATTGTTTATCTTCCTACTTGGTAGAGAAAGATGACCAAAAGATTATATGAAGAAATTAGAAAATGATAAACTACTGATGTTTATCTCTCTCCATTGCACACTTTAAAAAATGTCTGTTTAAATTTCCGGTAGCCGAGATGATTAACTTAGTTTCTGAGATTCTAAAGACATTCTAGTAAATCAATTATACCTAAATGCTTCTATATATATTAAATATAGGCGTTTCTAATATTATTAAATATTAAATGAGTACGTCATTTCCAAAAGTAATTATCTCTATTTGAAACTTTTTAAAAGTTAATAAATAGAAATACTATTTTTATTTATTAAAATACGATGCACTTAATTGCTTTTGCAGCTAAAGAAAGAATGTGATTCATTTTAGAACTGAAATAAATATTGATGTAAATGTTGAATAATAAAATAAGTTATTGACTTAAGTATAATTTTTATTAT
>NW_017259368.1:413379-413977 GCF_001594045.1 Atta colombica
TATATAAGTATGATTTTATATAATATATATCAAAAATATATAAAGAAAATATATATAAGTATGATTTTAACGCATTTTAATTAATCTATTAAAAAATCCTAATAAAAAAAGTTATATACGATATTACAAATCACACTATAATTTATTGAAAGAATGGAATGTTTTTTTCTTTTTTACATTTATGTCAAATTCGAATAAAAATAAAGTACTAAACACAAAAAAAATTGGCAAAACATATGTCATACAAAAATAATAATAAATAACAATAAAAAATTAGTAAAGTATAGAGTAAAGGTTTAATTTCTTTTTATAACGTTACCTATATTTCTTCTTTAATTTTATAGGATTGTAGGTTTGTAACTGTTTCTACATAGTTTAAAATGTTCAATTCGTAATCAAGACTAAGAAATTCAACAGTTTCAACATTTCATTTTTAAAAATTTTTGAATGTTAACGGCTTTTGTATTTTGGCTACTCAAATATAAATGTGCTATATTAAATAGCAACTATATTAAATGAATATAATTTTTTAGAAAAGAGAGACAGAGAGAGAGAGAGAGAGAGAGAGAGAGAGAGAGAGAGAGAGAGAGAGAGAGAG
>NW_017259368.1:414077-418534 GCF_001594045.1 Atta colombica
GAGAGAAAGCAGATTATGGTTATGCTTTGAGCGAGATTGAACAAGTCCATTTACATGTCCAGATAAATCCGCTTTTTGTTGTACCAAATGTTCGAAGTCGATACATTTTCTATTACCATGTCGCGTCGTGCCTACCTCCTCGTCTATGAAATTGATGACTTCGGCGAGATAGAATCATTGATCCCGGCAAATAATCGTTTTCATCCTTGTTTCCGGCGACCACCGGAGTAATTAAGTCTCCTATGGTTTTCGCAAGCCATTGGTTCGATTTCCAATTGCTGTGACTACCACTAGAGAAACTTGCCACTGCCTTTCGGCGAAAAATGGTTCGTCTCTCACCGCAAGCGAGAGGCGAGCTTCGTTTCCCGCAGTTACCCGGGACAATGAAAATTGGTTAGTCCATTTTCTAGGACATTCGGCGCGCCTTTTCTATCGATTCATTCAATTGCACGCGAATAACGCTGCTGGCTAATCACAGTTCATGATCATCAGGCAGTGCGCATTAAAAAAATTTGTCTTTTCTTTTATTTTTTTCAGTCATTTCCTTAAATTATTTAATTAATATATTAAAATTATTAAATATCTATGCATTGTTATTGTTGTATGTATTGTTTAGTAGCATATAAGATTAAGATTTGCAAAATTTATTTTTTGTTCCAGGCTTAAAAGAAAGATAAAGAATGAAATCTGCTATTTAAAAATTATTATATATGTATATTAATTTTTATTAAGTATATACATTGTATCATTATAATTATATTTCACAAATGTTTGAAAATTATTTCAAAAATGAGAAAGAAGATATTTTCTTAATTAAATGAATCTCAATGTAAATTAATTTTTCGATACATTTTAAACTTGCATTATCATGAAAACATTATTGAGATAGAATATCGCTTATACTTAATATATATAACAATCCATGCAAATGCAAATGCGCATTGTAAATAATAACGCATTTTGGACAATACAATGTACAATCACATACGAACGTTTAGCTCAGCAAGTAATCGTTTTCTCCTTCATTACCGGCTGCCTGTGGCGATTAAATTTCTCTTAATTTTCACAGACCACTGATCTCCTCGTAATTCTAATAATTAAGCTCTCTGTTCCTGCGATTTCCAGTCGGGCGGACGTTTAATAATGCGTTTCAATGAACGACGTGACTAATCTGACAAGCACTGCCACCGAATTCACGTGCTATTTTCATCGTATCTATTTTATCGCCGCAGAGATTCATTTATGATAGTCTATAGAACGACGTTCAAAATATTTTATTAAAACAAAATATTTTGAACTTAATGAAAAGTGTCTGTATAATAATTGTAACAAGTGATTTAAAGCCTATTCTATTTCTTTCAATTGCGTAAGCGTAATTGTAAGTGGTTGTAATCATAAAAATTGACCAATCACAGTCGAATATTCTTCTCGTATTCGGCTGTAATTGGTGGATTTTTACAATTACAACCACTTACAACTACGTGTATATAATTGTAGAATAGGCTTAATATGTAAATATTTTGAACATTGTTGTATAATATTTTTACATTTCTCTATTACCTATACTTTTCTTTTGGAAGTTATTAATACATGATGCAGTAGCAATGTCTAAACTTGCTTTTCACAGTATACAATCGGATCATCATGAATATAACATACTATAAATGACATTATACATCTTTGTGCCTGAAATTAGTGACATTGTTGATTGGCAATTACATGATAGCGCTAGGTTTAATATTACTAGTAATTGAGTTTTCTCTATAATGACATACATGCTATTGCGTTAATAATACTGACAGTTCGGCTTTAAACTTCTAGAAATCCAATTTGTTCGTTGAACGCATTTAATCGAAATAACTGAAGCATGATATCGGAACGGGATGTAGTAGTAGCGAAGATGATTGAATTGTAAGGAGATCGTATCGCATTTGAATCACGGATTTGAAGGGAAAGTAATGCCCTTATCATTATATGTTTCCTTGATTGTCCGGGGAGAAATTCTATCTATTTGTTTTGTGTATTCTCGGAATAAAACGTGATTAATATACTGATTAAATAACTGTAGTTGCTGGATTGAATGAGAGTAATAGCAGACAGAGAAAGATTTATGTGTTAATTAAGAATGTTAATATCTAGATCTTTTGATATCGAAGGGTGATGTTAAAAACGGTTTCTCGATAGAGCTTTTTATATGTGCACCTGATGTCCTATTTTCTAATAATGAAATTAGGAACGTTCTCAGGCTTTGCCGCGACGTCTTACGTCACCAGTTTAGTAGGAAATCCACTTTACTTCTTGTCACGTCATATTACATTAAGATTTGCGCCTTGGCTGTAGCTACTATTTGCAAGAATAGGTAAATTGCGTCATTCGTTAATAGAATCTTACTGAAAGCTCGACTGATATTCGAAACAAATATATAAAAAAAGGTTTTTGAAAGAAGGCAAGGAATAATTTTTGAATCATCTATTTAAGATGTGAATTGTATCTCTATAATTTTTCGAGCTTTGCAGCTCTACAGTACCAGCTGCATTGTGGTAAACTAGAAATAATAATAATCTTTTATGTTTGTTTCTACATTAACATACGAGGATGAATCAAACATAAACAAGAATTTTTTAAAATTATTTATTGGACGAGAATAAAAATATAAACAAAACAAATTATTTTTCTACATAATTCTCTGCTACATTAATATATTTTTGCCAACAGACAGGCAGTTTAGCGATACCGTTTGCGCGCACGCACGCACTCACGCACGCACGCACGCACGCACGCACGCACGCACGCACGCACGCACACACACAAATATATTAATGTAGAAGGTACTATGTAGAAAAATAATTTTAGTTTTTTTTTATATTTTTATTTTCGTCCAATAAATAATAAAATATTCTCGTTTATATCTGATCAACCCTCGTAGATTAATTTTAATTTCATATACTTTTTATACTTCTTTTAGTTCTAAGAATTAGAAAAAGGTAAGAAGTAAAAATGGAGATTAAAGTTAATCTGCATGATAGGAATAGGTCTAACATCTTATTATCTGATAAAGGATATTAAAAAGAAACTGATTTTGTCCAAAAATGAAGAAAATAATATCTTTGTAGATTTTTTTACTTTCTGGATATGAAGTTATTAAAAAGTTTGAAGAACACTTCGAAAATTTAGTAAGAATATATTGAAATTTGAATAAATATATCAGGTGCTTAATTTTTTTAAATATTCTGCTCTGAACTTTTTATTAATATTATCACATTCAATATTAAAAACACTTTTATTTACACCTTTTTGGCGAAGAAATTGGTTTTTTTTTAACATCCTTTTTTTTCAGTTGATACTTTCAATTATGTATCTCTTTTCATCTAGCACGTCTAATATATTGTAACATTGGAATATCTGCTTTTATTGCGGTATCATCATCTGCGGTGTTATTTCCATGAACAAAGCCAACGTTATCGATAACGCCGCTATGCTCGAGATCAAATCGTTTATTACAATGTCGCAAGAGGTGAATACGACGCGAGATTCGTGTTTAAGGACGAAAGGCAATTTGCGTGGAGCGAGGTGATGTAAAATCTGGCGATGCGCTCTCATGAAATGACCACCATACTAACGATCGCGGTGCTGAACGAGAATGGTCGCTAAAATTGAAAACCGTCTTGTTGTTGGTCACGCAAGATCGTCCACCTCTATAATTCCAGTAGCTACACTGCAGGTTTGCGGATGAAACGCGTATGTGCGCTCACTCAAATTCAGTTCCGAAAAGCTCGCGGCGGATGCGCGAGCGTCAATTTGGGCGTCGAACTCCGACGCCCCATTAAAGCAACGAGGAACCTAATTACCCCAGGTGTCTCGTAACAAGCGGGTAAAGGGGATTACCGTTGAATCTCTCATCGCCATTCGCGCAGCCAACAATGTCGATATGCGTTACGGACTGATATGGCTGCAAGTCGCGCCAGATCATCGTCATGCTGTGATGTATCGGAGAGTTGTCATTGATAATTATCACGGTGCTTTGCAACTATGAGTTACCCATAGTTTAAACATGTTGTGTTCGAATTAGAGATTGAGTTTCTCGAATCTCTCGAATAATATACACTTGTGGACAATTATCCGTTTCTTCATAGATTTAGTGAAACAGTCTACTTCAAAAGGAGTCTACTCTATTATACTACAATTATATATAATATATAAGAGCCATATCGAGTATCGTAAAACAGAAATGTATGTAACTTTCATATATGACTTTTGTAGTAGAAGAGCAGATATTTTCAAGACTTGGGAATCAAGTCTATGAGCGATCTTGTTAAAATCCTACGAGAAAGGAAAGAGTATATACAACTTCTTGCATATACTACTCACTCTCTAACTTATACTGTCTTATTTTATAATCTTAATTAAAATTATAGAGTGAAATAATATAAGTTAGAATGAAATATATATATATATAT
>NW_017259368.1:418634-425236 GCF_001594045.1 Atta colombica
CACTCTTGAATAAGAGTAACAGATTCTTATCTTTTCTTAGAGTAAGATTTATTCTAAAGGAAAGAAATCTCATTTTTGAAGTGAATCGCATTCCAAAAATGTGAAAAATCTGAAATTCTTATTCAAGAATGTAAATTTTTCACTCTTTTTTAATAGCGGCAGTATTTTAACTCTTTTGGAGTAAGATTTCACTCCAAGAAATTTAAAGATATAAGGACCTGTACCAGGAAAGGACAAATCATTGTCTACATACAAATATATATATGTCTATTATACTTAAACTGAGTGATTAAGAATTGATATTTGAGAAAAATTAGTTTCTTTCTAAATTATTAATAAATTAACGAAGTCTATCAATTATTCTGTAAACAAATGCAAGTTTCTACAAATCTACATTTTCTGCGTGATTATATACATATTTATTGGTCTTCAATTAATTTATTAATTTATAGATATCTTTAATAATTATCTATTTATTTATTTATTCATTAAATAAATAAATAAACAGATATATTGAAGAGCTTTCTTTAATCTTTTATATTTAAAATATCGCAATATATATCAACATATATCTACCTGCTGTATTGTTATTTTACGGACACATGGTATAATCTCGGACAAGGAAAGTAGCGCGTGCGTTGAATACTATAGAAAATTTTTATTCATCGCACGCACAGAGCGGATGTATTAAATATAAATGAAGTGCGATATGAAGATTATGGTTACCCGCGGGGTAATTTCAATGGTGCAGCTTCGACAATTCCGCAACCCACCTTTAGCACTCTGTAATAATCTTCTCGGATTTATGGGAGTCGTTCCATTCGGGAGAACCGCATCAGCTTACACGTGGAATTCTGTCACGTCGCTGGATTATAATTTTATACATGGTCGAAACGCGCAGTTTACTTTTGCGTTCCCCGCACGTTTGTGATTTTGTTGATGAAAGCGACACAAAATGCGATTGATTATTGATATGTATATTAGAGGATAGTTGCCGATTGACATATCATGTTGTCTATATTTTTAGACAATATTTTTTTAAAATAAAAGATAAAAATAAAACTTTAAAAATATAAGTGCAAACTATATAATAAGTGTCTTTTAGCAGATAGTATAAGCACTTTTATAATACTGTTTGCAATTTTGCAATAATTAATTTTAATTTTGAGATAAGCAAAAATGAGCGTTTGACAAAATAGGCTCCAAAACTGACACAGTAGGCAGTAATGCTATGTATTCCTATTCTTTTTCGTTACAGGAATTATCCGTATAAAATATTTACAAGTGAATGTATATAAAATTTTCCAAAATCTTTTCACTTCGTTATAAAATATTTTTATTGAATTATATGCATATTTATTTTATGCTGTTCTGCAAATATGTAACGCGATAATTTTTCAAGAATTTTTCCATATGTGCGATTGCCTTCAGCTCCAAAAGCTATTTGACATTATAAAGTAATATTATAAAGATTAAGTTAGTTCATGATCTGTTTTATAGGCAGGTATGGCGCTGTATTCCAATTTTAAATTTAAAATCGTATCATGAAAAAACTAAGAAAAAAAAAATAAATAAAATTGATTTAGGAAACTACAAGCATTTAAAACGACATAATATTATCAATAATATACATAGTCACTATTATTTAAACTACGCAATTGCAAAAGAAAATCATAAGAAAATCATAATTTTATTTTCGCATTCGTAGAATTTGTTTTTAACTGATTTGATATAGAAACAAGTCACAAATATACGAATTATGATGTATTTCTTTAATTAGCTAAACAGATCATGATTTTATTAGTATTAATAAAGTGCAATAATTAGTTTCTGAAAAATATGGGAGTGTCACTTTAAAAGACCTATGTCAGTATCGGTGATTTTCCTCTATTTCAATGGATTTGTGACACGTCGACACACACGCGATTTCTATATTATAGTATAAATATTATTATAGTAAAGAGCATGAAACTATTTTGCGCTTGGCATGGAATATGGAATATCGGATACGGCATCGGGGATCTATAATTTTCTCGTTCCCTACGGTCCAACAGCTTCGACGCGAAGTTGTAGCACGAAAAAATTACAGTCGCTCTTTTCCGTACTAGCTACCACAAAGATGATAGTTATAGCGAGGTCGAGAGAAAAACCAGGTCGGAGTAGCCTCTTTCTTCTTTGAAGATAGAGGTAATAAGATCGCGTTACGATGCATTAGCCTTCGAGCGGATTAATACGCAATTTTCCTCGGTGCAGCCATCAGATATAACTTTTCGTATCTGCAAGAGCGCTTCGTGGACCTACCAATTTCCTGTTGTTGCTCGCCATAGACGATATAATCCGGAGGGAAAATACAGTTACAGTATACATAAGGCATCTCGCATAAACACGTCGGTTGCATAACTTAAGATGATATTATGGATAAGAGTATTAAAGTGAAAAGAAAAATCCATCCAAAATAATAACCTGATTTATTCATCGAACATTCTTTTTCCTAACATTTCTTTTTTTATCTCTTTCTCATATTTTATTATAAAATGTTCAATCGGTTTATTTCATCTGCAGCGTTCGATATATATACTGGATCCCAAAATTTGCGACTTAAAATATTGTAGTAAAATACTGTAGTAAAATACTGTAGTTCTGTTTTTATTTTAAGCAATAATTTTTGAGATAATAATGGTTTAAATATCGTCAATTACAGATGATATTTATAATTTATAGACATGTGACCATCTTATTCTAATAAGATGGCCACATGTCTATAAATTATGCGTGCGTATAATATTAATGTGCTGATAAGAGTTTTTTACTATTCACAGATGATTATTTAAACGTAGTTTATAATTGCCCATATTGAAATAATTGCCCTCTAAAAAAATTACTGTTTTAATTTACTTAATTACTTAAAGTAAAAATACATTAATTAATTATTTAAAGTAAAAATTTATAAAAATTACTGCTTAAAATTAAAATGATATAAATTACTTTTTTAATTTAATTTTTTGAAATCTTTCTTGCTATAGTATTTTGAGTCGTGAATTTTGGAATACACTGTATGTACTATATTCCCCTGATAAAAAGAATGTTATAGTTGTTTTGCTGTAATGTGCAACTGCGCCAGAAAGAGGAAACGCTGAGAGGCACATTAAAGATAAAGCCAGCGTGGCGTATCTCAGCAATGACATTTCAGATCCATCAAGCTTCAATATCCTATATGTGCTGAGAACTCAGGATATTGATGTAAGAAATCGTGGAAGGGATAAACGCGTACTTTAGTATTAAATCGACGTTCTGGCGAGTTGAGTTATAATCCTGTTTCAGGATACGATTATTTGTCGTTGCTAAGAAGAATCGAGTTTATGTCAATCGCACATGACAGTGATATCGTTTAAAATTTCAATTCGGAAAGAAATGTTACTTGTTGCTACTTAAATAATTTCTGATGATATTTATCGAATGATGATTATAATAATTTATTTATTGCTTTTGGGTCATATATCAATTAAATTAATGTGAATCAGACAACTACCTCTACGTTTTCACGTTCATTTTCATGCTAGTAATTAAAGTCATGTAATACTTTTAATTTTCCATAAAATCTATTTCTAGTATATTTATTGATTCAAAAATAATGTGAGTATAAATATTCTAATTATCTTGATATTCAAAGTAAATTATTTAAGAAATTTCAATTTATTTAAATAAATTAGAAAAAAATAATGAAATATAAAATTTATAAAAATATTTATAAAAATATATCAAGTTTTGATGTTGCTCGCATTTTTTAATTGAGGATGTACAAATACAATAAAGTTTTTCTACTTTACTACTAATAATTAGGATTTGATAACACTAATGATAAGTTAATTATAGAAAGAAACCGTAAATATAAAATTGCGACAAATAACTTTGGCAAGAAGAAATTGCCACTTTGCAAGTGGCAATTTTACGAGCGCGGAACGCGATTGTACATTACTTTTACGTTACCATTAGTATTCTACGGTTAAAAAAGATAAGATTATATTTTCTGATAGTCCATCTCCAGCTTGTTCGTCGACCGCTGCAGCTCATCACGGAATCCTCGCAGCTTCTTTGCCATACTTAACCGTATTCCTTTCTATTAAAACCACAGCTATCCCCTTGCTTCGCGATCCTCATCATCGTCTTCGCCCCTTCATCCATTTTTCCCCAACTTTTTTCTAACTCCTTTTCCATCTCATAATTCTCATTCTCGTATGGCCGAACAAAGGGGGACGTCCGTTTCCTCGCTCCTTGCAAACGTCGAGACAACGCCGTCTGCCCATTGTCGACTTTCTTTCGTATCAGCTAACTTCCGTTTTCTTTGTGCAATTTCCACCGTTATTCCGTCTTCGCGCTGCGCTCGCGCCGTGTCGTCCGAGCAAATCCGTCCAACGTGGAATGGCGAATGCAGACGTCATGGGAGGAAATTAAAGAGACATTGTGCTCCTTCGGCGGCGAATCCCTGGCGGCCGTGAGATCGGGAATCCTTATCCGTGGATAATCCGGGGATCGACACACAAGCTATCATTCTTTCCTTATCTGTTATATTATTTATACATGCCGTATTCTCGTCGCAAACACAGTGAACGAGAGTACTGCGATATAAGAGTACGCATCCATTATAAAATTGCGTATACAAGTTACTCCGCTTCTGCCACATTATGCATGTATCTGAGAAGCGGAAAGATGCGAACAATAGTTTTTTCTTTAAAAGCAGCTTGCAAAAGTCCGCAATGATGGACTTATAGAATAAAAACTTCACTTTATATAAAAATTCATTAAACAGATGGATAAAGTCAAGTAGATTAAAACTTGCACGTAATGTACTTCCTTAATACTTAATGTACGTCCTTTTTTTTAAACGGAACGCTATTTGAATAAAATATGTAGTACCATGATGAAAAACATGTGTTTATAAAGATTTATAATAACTTTTTGTTATGTAGCAATTTTTTTCTGTCTTAAACCGATAACCGATAAGTTAATTTATTCTAACGGCAGTTATAAAATATATATTTGATTTTAATAATTAGATTTTAAACCTTTTTTAACGAAAATCTCTATGATCGTTCAACTTTCCATTTAAACAGTATTAATAAGTTTAACAGAAAATTATAATATAAATATAAAATATAAATTTAAACAATAAAGTTTATTTTATTTCGAAAAATGGAAATTATTGTATATAATTTATTACTATATTTTTCTCTTTTAAATTTTAGTATTTCAAGAGAAGTAAGTAAACCTGAGTGACTTGAATAAACCAAAGAAAAACATGAATTGCAATGTTTTTCGCGGCGATTTTATACTGTTTCTTGTTTTATTAAAATCATATATAATTTTCTTCTATTCAGGATACAAAATAAATAATAATAATAATAATGAATTAACTCGCAGGAAAACTTTCTCAATTAAGCAAGGCAAATTTTTTCTTTGTAAGAAAATGTCAAATATTAATACGTGATAATCGTTCTTTGAAATCAAGATTACTTTGAAATACAAGAGATTGGATGTTTGATGAGAATATAATGCTTCACAAAGCATTGAACGTTATTTCGGTTAGGTCCGACAATATCAATTAACCTGTTTGTTTCATGATGCATAGCACGCTGTTGCGTACAGCACGTAACTACTGAAGGTCATTGCGCTGCTATTTGAACAGAGATGTTCGAGCGAGTAGGATAGTCGCAAACTACTCTACATATTGCCGGTCGAAATGTTTGTTCACATGTATTCCGTCATGTAGCAATTATAATCCTACGTAATCAATTATTTTCCATAATTAATGATTAATAGTGCATTTGGGGAGACGCTATTAGCATTATTTCTATCTTCGTTGTTTATTATATGTAAAACAAGGGTAAAATGATATAATAGCATTAATATCATCTCCTCGAACGCACCTTAAATGTATCGAGACAATCGTTCATAGCAATAAATCTTTACGCGAGTTATACACGAAGCAAGAATCAAAGCAATAGGAGATCATCGTTGAACGATAAATGATCATTTGAGATAACTGTTTTTTTCTCTCTTTCCTCCTCCTCTCTCTCTCTCTCTCTCTCTCTCTCTCTCTCTCTCTCTCTCTTTCTTCCTATTTAGATTGAACGCTAGATTGGTTTAAATAATGAAATGTCGCGAGATATCCATCGTTCATTTAATACTATTTCACTGTGATTAATGCGCGCACAATCGTATATTAACCGTATATTAACATTTTCTTCGCGAGAGTTATGACTTGTGAGTGCAACGAATCCTGACAATTTGAGAGAAGATGGCCTGGTCAAAACAACTATGGAGTGTAAAGTATTTACAAAGAGTGCAAAAAGTGTTCATACAGAAAAAATTTTTATAAAAAGAGATCTTATTTGTAGAAAATAAATATTCTCCGTAAATCTTTGATTTTGTTACTTGATAAATGCAGAAATAAAAAAGAGAAATAAAATAAAATAATGGTTAATGATGACATTTTTAGAGTATGTAACTTGAAAATACCTAAATATTTTTATGTTGTTCGTATATCATACGTAAGATGTGTTTCTCTTTCTCTCTCTCTCTCTCTCTCTCTCTCTATATATATA
>NW_017259368.1:425336-428477 GCF_001594045.1 Atta colombica
CTACAAGACACGATTGGGAAAATTTGTTTAAATGAGGTATGTTCTTTCATTTTATTTTTTCCTCCTCGACAAATGTGTTCTAAGTAGAATTTAAGGTTTGCATTTAATTTTCATATTCCAAGATTTTCAAATTTCCAAGATTAAATATTAAAGAAATATTGTCAACATACATATATGTGCAAGAAACATGAATAAAAAAAAGGAGAAGATATATTTTACAATCACACAATACTATAATTAATTAATAATAATACGTTATTATATATTAAAAATTTTTATTTAAAATCATGCAATATTAAATTATCCTTTTTTAAATCATGAAATACTCATGTTATTGTTAAATTATTAACGAATACATTTGAGGTGTGTTGTGGAAAGCTTTTAACCAAACCATTATATGCGCGGTTTAATAGGGTCTTCGAATTTCTTGTAAATGTGCACGTCGCTAATATGTTCTCTAATGGTAAACGTACCGCGCATAATTCTACCGAAAATCGTGTCACGGTGCAATCAGCGAGCCGCGAGTGTAAACGTCATATTTGCACGGACGCAAAAATTCCGTTTCAGTCCTTGACATTTGCATAACCGAGTTTCCTAAATTGCCACACGTGTCCGAACTATGAGATCGTCGAGCTGTCTGTACCAGCGTCGCGGTATACGGACACATATTTCCGTACCGTGATTATAATTGAATACAGCGAATCGAGATTCTTACGCACGTATCGCACTATATCAGTGTTACACTGTTACATATATATAAAGCGCAATTGTTGCGCTATAATCGAAGTTACTTTCAAATGAAATATATACCGAATGAAACGCATCCGTTTCAAAATTTGATTTTTGAATAAAATCACATTATCATAACAAAGTTAATAAGATCGTTTCAAAATATAACATATCACGAATTGCAAATTGCAATATTTTTCTTCTTTTTTTTTTTTTTACAAAAGATCACTTGTTAATGAAATTATAACCGACCAATTATTCGACATATGTGAAAGAGATGTTCTTATAAGTTACATGTCAACCTGCTTTGCGAAATCGAGTCAACTGTTTAATTAAATTAGAATGGTTAGATTGGTTCAAGTTAAATTACAATTTGGCTCCATTAAATTTTAGTTACGAACTTCGTGGTTTCCCAGATGGCCGGCGGCAGTTTTCTCAGAGACAGCAAACGAAGGGCGTTCGCTGTGTGTTCGACAGGTAATTCGAACATAGAAGAAAAAGCAAACGCGCAAGTAAAATTCTATCATAGCTGCTACGTTCTCGCATCGTATGAGCGAAGAGGCAAGGATTAATTTGTTAATGAGTTTTTTAAAAAAAACTCGCGACATACTTTGCAGTTTACTGAATCTTTCACGATAATGATTTGATTTAATTGTGCTCGATAGTGCGGAGATTGTTTTGTTTACTCACGGATATTAACCGTCCGTGGAGAGGTAACGGAAAAAACTAAACACTCTCGGAAAACATGGTGGTGATGGCTCGTACACTCATTACACGCTCGGGGTTACTGACTCGGGGCGATCGACTGGAATTATTGTTCTACCTATCGCGGGGGATGTTCACAGACACGAATGCATTTACAATGCATTTTCAAGTGAATGTTCTCTTTTTGGCGTAAATATTCACGCAATTTATTATAATGAAGATGAAATGACATATTACATATATCAATCGACGTTACATACACTGAGAAAAATGATTGGATTAATTGAAATTTTTATTGAAAATGGACGAATCAGTATTTGTAGATTATAATAAATCTATTAAAATTCTAGTTAAAATAAGAATTTTGATTGATATTATAATCAGAATTTTTTGATTCGTTCATTTTTAAACAGACATTTTTCTCATTGTAAAATGGCTAAAGTTGAATAAAAATTTAAACGAACAAAATTCTATTTTATGAAATGGCATAAATTTTTTTTAAACGTAATGTTGCTGACGTTGATTTATTTTAACATACACATTTTACTCTTTTTTAATTATTATGACATAAAAATATTTTAAAAATTGTACGTTCCATTTTTTTGTCTGCTTACAGCATATTTTCGAGACTCCCTTTGTAAAAAGCTTTAGAACTACTAGTTTACTTTTAATCGAGATTGCAAAAATGCAAATTTTCCAAAAGACTAATACGTCATGTGAGTCGCTTAGATCGGCCTTTGTCTCTGGCAGAATTTTTTGCCGAATTTTTGCTGCAAAAATTCCAGGGCAAAAAAATGCCATGCTCTATCGATCACTCACTTTTTTGACATTATCGGCACAGCTGTCGTGTTACATGTGATACATGCATAAACATGCCTTCATAATGATTATGTTGTAGAATTTCTTTTAAATCCTTCAATATAATCGACTAAACATTTATATGTATAATTCGATATATAATAAATATAGCCAATAATTTCTATTTATCAATAAATAACCTCTATATTTTTTCTTTCATCACGTTGTTGATAAAACTTTGATAAATCTTATTATAATCACATGATAAAAAAACTGACGATATGAGTCTTTGTAGCGTTTGATACATTTTTATGATAATTAAATAAAATAAGTGATGGATTGTACAGCGTTTTCCTTTGCAACTGAAAGAAACAAATAATAATTTGCTCTCTGTTTTATCTGTCCTTCGCTAGCTAGTCTCTTTAGACGTCGACGTCATCGCCAACGCATTCTTAATAATAGACAGCCCGACGAGCAGGAAGGTGTCGCGTTGCGTTGCACTTTGTTTTCGCTGCGAATTTACGCGGATATTTACAAGCCTGAAGCGACCCGGAACTTCATGCTCCGCTAAAATCAAATACGTATATCGTTCATGAGAAGGGATTTCGTCATATGCAATACGGATTTAGTGTTGCCGGGAGGAGCACGTTTTTAATATTGTCCACGTTTCAATACTCGCGATATATAGCTCTTCAACTATCCCCGATTGCTTGAAGTCACGATTCGGCATTGAGATTTAAAATAAAATATAACGTTAGTTTTTTTTCAAGTAAAAAGAGCTTTGGATAAAGGTTTATCCTTCTTTACTATTATTCTTCTTACAAAGTAAAAAAAAAAAAACAAAAGTTTAAACGTCAATTGTATATAAAATGATACAGTTCAACAAAAAATTATCTATATATATATATA
>NW_017259368.1:428577-433243 GCF_001594045.1 Atta colombica
ATTTATGGCGTAGCTTCACATTTTCTAATAAGAGAAAAACTATCTCTTAAGAAGAATACATGAGAAGAATCGTAAAAGAACATCTGGTTCTGAGGTATTTTATAGATCGCAAAAAGAGGTTGAACGAAAGCTAGTTACTGGAAATGTTATTTTCTGTCTGTGAAAGTATATTGAGGCCATCGTGACGATCCAGCGCAGTATCATCGAATCGCATTCGTTCGTCACGAACGAGTTTCTGCTTTTACTCACTTTTACGAGTAATAGTAACGGGTGTTGTCATCTGCAGGATTAGCTTGATCTGCGAAGCAGCAATCATAACAACTGAATACGTATACTTCTGATTATACCCACCGCTCGTTGATCATGTCGACGACATGTGTTACTCCACTTCTTGTTCTATCAATCCACGGCGCAAGATGATGATATTGTGCACACGTGCACGCGTGAAGATGAGAGTTGCAATGCATTGTTAGAAATGCTTCCTTTCCATGCAAATGAAGCTCGTGGTTATAAACGAAATTAAAATGATTTAACTGAAAATTAAGTTATAGTTGTTACTTAAATATAATGAACATGTACAATAAATTTCATAAAATTTTATGAAAAGTACATTAAATTTTATATACATGTACACAAATACCTTTACTTTTCAGTTACAAGTACATTAAATTTAATACGATGTCATGAAATTGTGTAATTTAAAATGTGTATAAAATTAAATTTCATGAAATTTTTAACAGTGTGTGTTATGGTTGCACGTTTACGGAAAACTTGAATGTTCCTGGTACAGAAGAGATATGCGCACTATATAATTTGTAGATATATTTATAATTAGGACAGTAATTTTTGTTGATTGACCGAAATGTGATATTTCGCAATTTTATGTAAAAAGAATCTCGTTTTTATTTAAATGAAAAAGAGAGCACTGTATTTATTATTAGAATATTATATTACAAAGTGAAAAAGTTGCTTTTAGTATTCACGCATGTAGATTTAATTTGACTTTGATGTATTATGAAGCGAAAATTAGTGAAATAATTGAATTTATCGAATTTATTTAATAATCTTCATTATTTGTTTCGATATAAAAGCATGTTGGCAATAGATGATATATTGTATATGCAATATAACACCTTAAGCTTCTTGCAATTTTTATCAAGGCTAACTCACCAGACTACTCGGCAAGATCACTTTACATTTCTGATAAGGAGAAGAGTACATTTAAGAGAAGCAGTACGTAGGAAGCAGAAAGTTTTGATTATATTATGCTTTTGCGAGAGTACTCTTTCCATCACACTTGTCATGTCACATTATATTCTTAATAAAAAGACTATAGAGTGTTTTGCTGATGATGTTAAACTTGAATTTTATTATAGACTTGAGCAAAATATATCATTTGAATGTTATTTAGTTTATCTGACAAAATTCTTGTATTATTTTTAACATTAGTAAACTGACTAACTCGTAATGTTGTAACAATATTGTTTAACTAAATTTTATTATAATCAGAAATTTAGAAACAATAGTTTTCATATATTTAAATTTAAAATATACTTAATATTCAAAATATTCTAAATTTAATTAATTCATAATCATATTTAAATATTACCAGATTATAAGAGAAATAATAAACGGCACTATCAAATCTTTACTAAAAGAAAACTGTCAAAGTTCATATCATAAATTGAATACATTCCAAAAAGATAGAAGATATAATATAAATAATATTTTAATTACAGGCTGTCAATCATAATAATAATACTTAATAACAAATATTGTTTATAAAAAAAAAACACTTTTTCCTTATCTAGATTTGCTGTGCAAATGACATGAATTCAAACCACTAACCGCGACGTTGCGGTGCTCGTCATTAAGCTCATTATTGTTCTCGTCGCGCTATTTGACGAATTATTAATTGATAGGCGAGATACTTCTAGCCATAGTGGTAGCTCTTGATTGCCACGTCACGAGCGTAATGACCATTTCATTTTGCCACTTTCCTCGTTAATTTTCTCTTATATCTTCATTAGCAGCCGTCGAAAGCATTCTTTCGTGCGTCATCGTAGTGTATGGAAATCACGGTAAATTCATCGTTATTTTACTCGTTTTCGCGATGAACGATCAGACTCGCAATATTAGGTGTCGATCGTAATTAGAAGCTGAGTAATTTAATTACTCAGTTCGGACCATCGGCACCTTCGTAACAAAGTGAAATATTATTAAATTGAATATGATTCAATGTAGCGAATGCGCACGTCACACATAAATATTTTTTCACTTTGCGAGGGTTTTTATAAAATTCGCTGCAGCGAGATTCGTAACGAGAAATGAAAGCGTTAGCGTAATTCAATTAAAGAAGTACGATGACAATCGAAATTTTTTGATTTTTATTGCTTTTTATTACCGTGAAAGATATATGCATTTATATATGCGTACATATGTACACAATGTAAATTTATATTGAAATTCTCGTAAAAGATTTTTTTCTCTCTTTTTTTTTTAATCACAATATACGTGCGGAATTTCGTATCGGCGTTTGTGATGACATCGAATTTTTTTGATTGAATTCTAGACGAGTAAAATTTCATCTCGCGAGATTAACGCCCGATCAGAGAGAAGATGTAATTCAGAAAGTAGCGACGCGTATACAATTTCAACGTACTAGAAAAGGTTTAGAGATTTGTACTGTAGACGAATGGATTCCGACCAGCCAATACATTGCTTATAGAAGAAGATTAAAAAAAGTCTCCGGATTGGATGTTGTGTTGATCGGAAATTCTTTTTTTAACATTCTCGCTTTGTATGGATTTAACGATTTCGTGAACGCTTGAAGATTCCCCGCGACTGTAAAGATTTTTATTTCACTGAATGATTGTTAAAATGCGCGAAACACGAAACGTTTTAAAAAGCTTGAATTGTGAGCTGAATACCTAAGAACCGTATAAAATTCAGCTGCCATTTATCCATTCATCCAGTTTTAATTTCTATGACGGAAATTCAACGAAAAGTGCGAAAAATGCAACGCTGGTATGAATTAAATTATAACGAATTAAATCTCGATTTAAAAAAAAAATGCTCATATATATAATAGATATTTTTAAAAATAAGATTTATTTATCGGTTACAAAAAATTATAAAAAGTAATCATGCTTTTATAATTTACACTACTAATATTTTGCATGTAAATAAAATCTTTTTAACATTAATTTATATTAAATTTAAATAAAAAATTTAAGTCATGTAAGTAACTGATAGCAATAACATAAATGACAAGAAATATTAGCTTATATATTTTATTTCTTGAAAATAGAATGTTTTATAACATAAATCCTGTACATTTCATACTAATATTTTTTATTCTTTCATATTTCTTTTTTTTTTTGTATTTCTTATCCTTTTATATTGATTCGTGTAAATGTCGAAATACGAAATATCTATCTCTCAGCCTATTTTTCAGTTTTATCGGTTTTCAAAAAGGTTACCGTTTCTTTGATCGAATAGTTTCAATTGCCATATGGAAAATAGTAGAAATCTTTGCGGAACGAAGGATACGTCAACTAAAATAACAGACGTTGTTATTAACGAAGCAATAATCCACACTGGAATCGATCGTCGAAGTCGATCATCCGCCCGTGGAATGGTTCGTTTTCGTTGTTTTTGGTTAAACGCGCGATACCGCGAAACCGATCCAGCGATTTATTTGAAGTACTCACGGACAGATGGAAACGATATCGGAAATTCCGAATGAAAGTAGGTTCTGATCGGATTGCCGATTGAATAGCGGCGACGGAAGTGGTTTTCCGATATTTAAATATCAGTCAGCCAGAATTTGTACGAACTTGTGGGAAGAGGGGGAGAGGGGCTGGCCAGTGTGAGCTTCGCTTGTGTAATCGTGTCATTGTGCACGACAAAAAGAAACCGGACTCGAGTGTGTTTCAGATTTCAAATTGTCTATGTCTACGTTTTTATCTATTTTTATTCCTTTGCATTTAGATACGATAATATTTTTTCGATTTCGGCAACACGCCAAGCTTTCTACTTAGATTACACTTCTCTTACTATATCGCATTCATTAATTATTATCTTTACATTATAAATTTCAAAACGATGTTTTTTTAGATGTAACATCTTGCAAGTTAATTGAAAAATCAATAGTACATGTTATGACAATATCATGTTGTTTTCTCCTTCTACGAGATTAATATATATCAATACATGTCATATGGTATAACGATATCAGCTATACAAGAGGTAGATCTATCGTATTATTCTGTTATTTTATTACATAACATATAGAGAAAAATGAAAGTTTCTCTATTTTAATAAAATAGTCTTGTATTTTATGTCGATAATATAATTTCTGGTTGATTATCTTTTTGAAAATTATCATTTTCAGTTCTTCTATGAAGAGATCAGCGAAATCTCTCACAAAAAGTTAAAAGCGCTTGTAAGGCCGCAGGTAAAAGATGCGGGAAAGGATTCTACGCTCCTATTGGAACTTCATCTTCGTGCTTAAGAGGCAGGCAACTCAGAATTTATGAGTTTGTAGAACACTTAGGAAACTTAGTCTTGCTAAATGGATTACGGATCCGAGCGCGGAGAGAGAGGGAGAGAGAGAGAGAGAAAGAGAGAGGGTGAGGGAGAAGAGGGGGGGGGGGGGGGAGGG
>NW_017259368.1:433343-439333 GCF_001594045.1 Atta colombica
GTAACATAAAGCAGGCTTATCTATAATCTGACAACTTATATATCTTCTTAGTGTCGATAGGTATGAATGAATTTATAGTTCTCCTTAATCTACTCATATTAAGCATAATCTACTCATATTAGCATCAGAAATTATTACCCAGCTCCGATAAGATTAGATCGATGTGATAAACATATTGTCTTAATGTTCTCAATCGATTCTTCTTTTAACATTCTATAAATCGAGAAATATATCGGGTTAATACGAATATTGTATAATATTCGTATATGATACTCTATATTAATCGTAATCTTACTTATATTTCATTCTATATTAATTGTAATCTTGCTTGCAACTATTTACGTGTATAAATAATTGAGATGAAAAAGGATACGATTGTTAGCAATAATCCAATCTCATCTCTGAAAGCAATTTGAACTCTCTAAATGCAATTTCGTAATACAGGTATCTTTTTACTTACGATGGATTTATGTTTCGAAACTTTGATTAATCTTAAATTTGATTAATCTTAAGTCAAATAGCATTTATATAATACTAAATCTATTATTTTTTCTTATTTCTTTTATTCTTATATCTTTTAGTATTTCTTATTTCTTATATCTTTTAGTAATGATGTTTGTATTATTAGCCGTTCTAAATATAAATAATTACAAGATTATGTAAAAAAGTAAGTTTATTTTTATTGAAAAAAATGATTTTATATCAACAGCATTATTTTAATTGAAAATGATTTTTGTTAATTCACTATTAGTAAATACATTTTGCTCTTATTTTGATAAAATTTTGTTTTATTAATATATATTGTTATTCAATTATTTCTAATACCTAAAATAATGCTGTTGATACAATAATTTTTTTCACTGCATTGACGTACATTAATTTTAATCTCGATTCAACTTATATTTTTTAAATTCCTAGCATATACCGGTCATAAATCCGAAAATTGAGTCGAAATAGTCGTAAGTAGTATCTATATGATATTTTATTCTTTCGCGATTCTTTCGGATTTGCCGTTGGCGAAAATAGATTTTGTCCATGTTTGCTCGAGGCGTGTCTTGACTAGCTGAGGATATTGCACGCTCTTATTTACAGAGGGACAACTATGGCCACATATTTGCGAGTTTCGGGAACTCCTAAGTTCCCGAAACTCCATCTTAATACTAAACGGCTTAGAACTTGCGCCACGGATAGAGGGTATAAAGATAACTACGCTCACGTAAGGAAACTATACGTTTTAGCAATAACATATATTGTCGGAGATGCAATTCTCGAAAGTGCGTGGCAGGGAAGATACGCCTCCAACTTCCGAATAATTATAATTCACGAAGAAATAGATTATATTTTCTATTCTGCATGAAAGCTTCGTGTGTACACATAATATACTTTCGCGATTTCGAGATTGAAAGTGTTTCTAACATTTTACATGAACGTAACTTGTAATACATTAAAACGAGAAATAAGTCTCAATCATCTCAACTACATTACAACTAGCATATCTATGCGTCGAGAGTTTGAAAAAAATTCTCTTCCTGTTTAGCTTATATTGATCCTTTGGAATATAGCAAAGTTTTAAGAGCGTTGAAACTTTGTTGTATTTAATGTTAAATGGTTTAAGGATCTGAAGGGGGAGCACTTTCTAGAGTTAAGCGTGCGACTATCTGCTTAGTATGAGGAATCCTTTTTAGTAAGTAAAAACACATCCACCATGAAGTAGCAGTAAGGCAAATGCTGCTTTACTTAAACTCCCCCCCCCCCCCCCTTGCCCCTCGATGTTTAATTCTTTTAAAAATGTTTCCTTATAATCTCCGCGCACAGCGCCGGTATTTGCGTAAGGATTTGTGTTACAATAAGTAGAAACGGCAGAACAAATAATAAGAATAACGGATTTAACGGAGGATTAATTTGCAACGACAATAACGAAACGCGATCGGAATATTTTTAGTTTAAACGCGATCAAAATGATGTATTTTAAAATTTCCACTCAGAGTATTTCTGAATATGAATTTTATATATAATATTTAAAATTCGTACGAATTAATGTAATCATAAGCAGCGTAGAGCGGGTTTATAAGTGATTATTTTACATTTTAATTGTCTAATAATTGGTTCTTCTCTCTCTCTCTCTCTCTCTCTCTCTCTCTCTCTCTCTCTTTCTCTAAAAATATTTTTCAATATTCCGCTTTTCTTTTTTCTTTATTATATGTATCTGACAGTGTAATTGAATTATTTATAAGTAAAATTGGATGAAAAATGCAGTATAAAAGAAACAAATTGTCGTTTCGATATGAAGAGGATAAAGATAACAATAATAAAAATACTAAATCGTTCGGGATAAAATATAAAGGCAGAAGGTACTTAAAATTCAAAGCGAGTTGACCACGTGCAAGAATGTGTGTCTGTACACATGAATATCGCGATGCGCAGCACGAAGATTAAAATAGGATGTGCAACAAACGTGCTGTGTGAGCACAGATCGCGATAACTGACAATGTAAAGTAGTGCGCGAACTGCTCTACGATTTCACAAGGCGCCAGAAACGCCCGGCGCGGCGCGGCGGTGACAACTTGCAAATTGCTTTCCTCGAGCGAAACGATACGCGCGCGCGGATCGTTCTTTTTCATCTTCGGTCGACACCACTTTGATGCCGTTGAATTTTCAACTGCGATAGGTACGAGAACGAGAGCGAGAAGCCTCGTCCTCGCTTCCCCAAAGGCACCGGGATATCATCCCCGTCTTGCCGCGCCTCGCACAACTTTGTCCGCAAGTCAAACTGTCAGAATCGATTGAAACTTCGCTGCGAGCGTCGCCAGACAATTCTCAAGGATGGGAATTGATGGTACGTTGCCGTGATCCCGAATATGACGGGACGTCCCTCTCGGTAAAGAGAGTATCGCAGAGAATTTCGCCAGCGCAATTGTCTCGTAATGTGGAAGTTTTCCTGGAGAACGTGAAGAAATTGGACTGTGTCAGACGGGGGAGACAGGATTTATCCGATTCTTCAGTGGATTAGATCAGCGTGTTAAATCGTAATTCTTCTCGTCGTAATAATGCGGAGAGTTCGTAAAATATTATGGACTTTCTACAATATCGAAACTTTTAAGTCTTAGGCTATAAGAAATTGACCAAACACAATCGAATCAGAATAATCGATTAAGATTGGTCAATTTCTTAAGATTTAAAGTTTAGATAATGATTTATTGTGGAAAGTCCATTAAATTTCTGTATCAAAATGTCTGACTTTGGATTCAACTTGTATGGAAAGGATGGTTTTGCTGAAATAAAAAATTTGATTAATAGGTCTAAAAAAAAGTAATTTTGTTGAATTATTAAAATAATTATGTAAAACGCTCAAATTGGTTGCTAAAATATCAAATTTTTTACAGTATCGCTTATTATGCTTGCGATTCCTGCGTAATTATTTATTGATGGTTTAACAAAATTATTTTCAAACCGCACTCTATCTAAATTTTAGATATTTCCTTTCCGTGTGGCGTTGTTTCTAGGCAAAATGATGGAAATTAGCTATCAAAGTTTCGGGCACTATTTTTTATTTTAATGTGATTTGACATATATACAAAATTTATGTGTATCACGTAAAGCTATTTGCTTGTTCCCGACGAGTGAGACGACAGTCCTCATCGAGTCCTTGACAGACGAACTTTTGTAGAAGTTCGATAGAGTTGGCGAAGTAGTGCATGTTGAGTGTACTGAACTGTTGTGTGTTGTTGCTAATATACGGATTCTATTTAACCGCTGTGCCTCGCTTGAACATTTATATCAATAATACGCATCTTACCTGTCACATACACAAGTATCAAGCTTAATATCTAACCAACTTCCTTTGAATCAGTAGCGCTTATAATCCTGACGGTAGGTCTATTGGACCTCTCAATTATACGTCTCCTTGTCACGAACGTCAAACAATTCCATTTTCTTTATGTTAAATCTACACATGCACATTTGGATTATTATTATTCAAATATACTTAGTACTCGTTCTTTTTTATTTCATTATGTCATTTTAATTTTTTGAAATTAATTATTCCTTTAATTAACATGTATTAATGAGTTCTATATAGATTCAACTGTGTTACAGATTTTGGGATTAACTCTAGGGGATTAAAATAATTAGAGAAGAAATTAACGAATAACATTCTTTCTCAAACAGAGACTTGAAAGTTTTATTATTTACAAAATTATATTTTTTCTTTTCTTCCCTCCGCTCAATTTGCTTTTTTGATGCCTGTTATAAGCTCAGCAGCTGTTACTTTAACCATTGAATATTCCATCAAAAGTAAACTAAATCTGAAAAGGATTTCTCTTTCTCTCTCTCTCTCTCTCTCTCTCTCTCTCTCTCTCTCCCCCCCCCTCTCTCTCTCTTATCGACTCCGCGTTTACATAGAATTATATGAAATAACGATATAATTAATTAAAAGATTGACAATTGTAATTTGATAATAAGTCGATTGCAATATACATTCAATTGACGTAGATACAAGTAGAAAGAAAATTTCTTCTCGAAATTTCATATTTTTGTATTTTGCAATATATATATATATTATTATTAGATTTTAATTACGTTTATCTATCACAAAAGAGTATTACAGAACATCATGTTGTATAATTCTTTTATAAACAGAAAATTAACTAAAAATTTTATGCAACATAAAACAACATATCATTCGATGTGAATCGGGATTAAAAATTATATCGGGACCGATAATGAAATCGAGGCACGTAATTAATAATTTTACCGAAATAACATAGAAAATTTTAAAACAAATATTTCCCGAGTTAAAATAAAAAATTAGCTTTTGTTATAATTTATTGTTAACTTCTTGCAATTAGTAATGTTTGAATATGTTTCTAATGAAATATTTTGTAAGTTTTCCAAACAACTTTTTATCGTTTTTATAATCGTTCTTTATCTTTTCTCACGTTATTTTACTGCTACATCTTTTACATATGGTTGTCACTATTAGCAATTTTATATTCTTAGACAGCTTGTCCTAGAATATCAATAAACGCTTTAATTATTGTATCTATAATATCTACAAAATAATATTTAACATAAAATAGTATAATAAATTGTGCATATTTAATTGAATTTAAATTTGGATAAATTTTAATTGGATAAATCTTTTTAAAAAGAATAAAGAAAATATAAAATAAAAGATGATTAAAATTTTTTATTTACGTATATTTAGAAGAATACAAATAAATTACAGAAATTAACTTGTGCATGAAAATAAATAGACAAGGAAATGAAAGAAGATATCTTTGTTTTTTATCCACAGTAAATATATTTCATAGTTATTACATATCTTATTTATATCCGTTATTATGTGGTACAGTACATACGATACAAATTGAAATGATACCTAGACGAAGCAAATTTTTGCCTTCCTGCAAAATTAGCCTTATTCTGATAGAATGCTATCGCGAAACTTTTCGACGCTGATCAGAATCCGTTTGTGATAAGAGAAAAGATGGAGCATCGGACTAAATTGCATTGGAGTTCGGAAATGAAGAATAAAAGGGAGATGAGAAAATAGCTGTGCAGTGTGCAGTTGCAAGGACAACGAGGACATCAAAGGGTTTAGTCAATCGGGGGTCGCGGAATGCAATTAAAACTTTTCTACTTCCACTGGTTAATTTGTCTTTGTTTCTGGCGTGACGGTTTGGCACTTCCTTTTATTATAAAGCGCCGCTCATTCGATTCGCTTTTTCGACGCCTGTTTGAAGCTCAGCAGCTTCAAACTACTTCAACTATTAAATATTCAGAAATAAACTAAACCCGGAAACTGAAAAGCGGATTTCTTATCGACTCCGTGTTTATTATACAGAATTATGTAAAATCAAGTTAAGTATTAAATAATTGAAATGTAACTTGATATATGTGTATTAATTACATTTAGTTATTTTTATTTAAATTATTTGTAAATATCTTAATACCACAAAATTAATATTTTTTACTCGATTTAGTATATA
>NW_017259368.1:439361-443264 GCF_001594045.1 Atta colombica
GTAATTTTTATATATATATATATATAGAATGTCCCAGAATGATTGTCAAATATTTCGTATGCTGATAGAGGAGACTAAACCGAGTCGAAAAATCATCTATCATTTTGCAATTTTTGCAATAGTTACCAAGATATTAATTACTAAAAATCGAATATTGATTTTTAATAATTTTTTATTCAAGTACTATCAGCTTTACAGAAAGACAGTAAAAGACAAAAATTATTTATTTTCTTTTCATAGAACTCTAAGAACTTTTTCAAAATTTTTTATCAATTTTTTTAGTATTGTATTTTCTTATTGGCAACTTTTTTATTAACATGAGAAATGCTAAAAAATTCTGAAAAAAATTCTCAAAACTATAAAAAGAAAATAAATAATTTTTATCATTTGCTGTTTTTTCTGTAAAATTGTACTTGAGTAAAAAATTATTAAAAATCAATATTTGACAATTTTTAATAATTAATACTTATCTTATTAATTATTGCGAATCCAAAATGATAGAGGACTTTCGATTCAGTTTAGTTCGCTGTACCAACGCTGTACCAATAGACGAAATATTTGACGTTTATTTTGGGACACTTCGTATATATAACGTATTTTTCAAAGAAGAATGTTTCACAACATAAAAGTTTGTTTAAAAAGAAAGCTTTATAAATTTAAATAGTGTTTGAGTTATGTATCACATTTATCTAATGGATGGAAAATGTTTGAAAACTCTGGATTTAATATACAAAATACATAAAATTCAACAATCATTTTTTTCAAAGAATTGAATACATTAATTTGTAAGATTTTAGCTTTAAAAATATATTATATATTGCATCGTTTTGGATATTTGGAAAAATTTATATGAATGTAACACATTTAAAAATGCGAAATTTTAATTTTAAATTTGAAATATAATAATGATGAAGAATAATGTACAAAAGGGACTAAATGTGCGTTACAATACAATAGTATATGTTTTGATTGTATTCTATAAACAGCGTCGAAATCAATTTTAAAAACCAATTTCCTTTTACAATCCCATCAGTCAACAAAATTTAAGTTTTAAGAATCTCTCTTTTTTTCCTCTCTATCACTATTTCATAAAACGTTTTTTTTATTCATTATGCGACACAGCTGGCTACTTTTGGCGACGGCTGGTCTTTCGAAGTCCTGAATATTCGAGAAGAGATGAGGCGGAGTGTTTAGGAACGATAAAGGGAGAATCGGGAACAGAACAGAAAGTTCAGAAAGACGCCAGATGGCCGTCTTTTCTTTAAGGTTCGTAGACGGGTTCTTGTCATGAGATGTTCAAAAATCGTTTAGCTTCCGTAGATAAGCAATCGATAAAAGATGACCTGGACTGACATAACGACATAACATCTGTTCTTATTCACTGTCATTCGATTTTTTTCTATGGTTTGACGAAAGTCGTTTGCAATGCCGGTCTTTTAAGCGGTTTTTTACGTTGCGGCACGAGAGATAACTGGAATCTTTAGTTAGATCTTTGGAAGCTAAGAATTAATTACTCTAGATCGCCGCAGAATATTAGGATATCCTTATAACGATTATTTTGCATTTATTTCTTTCTATTTACAGAATTTGACATAATAAGTAATTTCTTTGTAAACTATATTATTTCCGTAAAGATTGAAACGATTTTAATAAAATATATATTCAACGATAAGATAAAAATTGAAACTCGAAAGAATAAAATTTAGTATGTAATATTTTGCGCTGAGTATAAAAGAATTATAAATGCCATATCCTGTTTCCGATATATAGGAGGAATCCTAGTAACACGTACACCAGCCAATGCCGGAAATGGAGGCGTTCGCGTTTGCCTGTGTTTCCCGATATAGCGACAGTGACATTCTTTCTCCTTCGTCTCGCTGCGTTCTTCCTTTACGATTCGTATCACGATTTCGTTTTCAGACGTCGACGTCCTCCCTGTGCGTTAAAAGGAATTCTTATGGCTCCTCCTCGGTGAATGCAGAGAAGAACGAGACTTTTCTTCCTACGTTCCGGCAAAAGCCGTGCTCGATTTGTCAAAGGATAGTTCCGTCGTTCTTGACATAAATAAATCTACGCTGCTTCCACGCTTTTACAATCTTATCGTGTTCGCGGAACTCATTACACGGACGGTTTAAATGAGTTGAGAGTATTCGCGTTAACTACAATCCGGCCGTTCTTCTAGATCTCATTTGCAGTCACGTCCAATTTTTATTCAGGAAAGATCACGACCGAAAGTTGAAAAAAAAGCCTCTGCGCTCTTACACAGGATTTAACATCTCTTAATTATTCTGACCATTTCTTTACGCGTTTGAGTTCTTTCCTCAAGGAAAGATATTACGTAGAGGAAGTTAGTTCTAATAGGTCACTAGAAAGAGTATATAAACTGTAAGTTATTATAATAATTAATTGATATTACACATTAAAATTTTTAAGGAATTTAATTCGATAAAATATCAGCTTTATTTACATAGAGAAATAATAGATTGAAGTTTTAAATAATACATTTATAACATATATATTCTGTGTGTTGAAACTTTAAACTAACAAATCTAATTTGTATTCGATGATGAAGTAACATCAGAACTTCTACTCACTGTTTTAATGCTTAAGATGTTGAGAATCATTTAGTATGTATGAGTTAGTTACAGTATACTCTTCAGTAATTCAAGCATCTCAAAAGTTTACAGTTTCTAGCATACGGTCTACTCTGTATAGGACATATCGATTACTTAACTAAAACTCAGTGAAGAATCTACAAATATTTAATGAATATTTTGATAATATCGCGTTTTATTAATAATATATTATAATTTAATATTATTACAAATTATTAATTTCATATTAATCATATTTTTCTATCCGTTTTTGCAAAAAAAAACTCGTCTAAATAATTTGCATTATTAAAATAGATTCGCTTTATTTCTCCTTCCTGTAAAAGTCTGGATATTTCTTACATTATTTCTTACATTGCGATTTTAAGACGGATAATCAATAGAAGCGCATTATATTGCGGTAAATAATTTCAATGTTGCGTTTCTTTATTTTCTTCTTACTTCTTTACTCGTTTCGTTCGTTCCTACTTTTTCTTTTAATTAAGTGCAGGTTTGCTTTCAAAGGTTTTTATTAGTATCGTAACTTAATTTTTATTAACAATATACGGAGGGGCTTAAAGTATCTCTCAATAATGTCGCCTGCGTCGGAGTTAATTTATTATAATTCTGTTTAATAAAATTTATGAAATAAAGGACTTGCTAACATGTGATGATTTCAAATAAATTTGTAGAGACCATGTTATCATTTAATTAGAAGTACATTCTATATTTTTGTAGACCTTAAAGTCTACAAACTGTCAGTTCATTTTTGCCCACCTAATTTATCATAATTCTAAGAGGATCTTTGCAGAATTTTAATTTAAGATTTATTAATATATCACGAGGCTTTAATATTGAAAAGATTACGGTGAATAACCTTAACAATTTCATGAAAGAAAACCTTCATGTTTGTCAATTTTATTCAATCTGTCCTGTAAACTGGATTTATGATTCTAAAACGCTGCGTATAATCGTTATAAATATATTTTTATTTACGGTAGCTCGTACGTTTAACATTTTTTTCTATCACTGAAGATTGTGGCAGTGGAGATAGAAATTTTCTGATGGAGTCTTAAAGATTGAAACCAAATAAGACTAAAAGACGCGAATAATGGTATTCTTCCTAAGTTCGTTTTCCAATTCCAACAACCTCCTGCGTCCCAGAACAATTCCTTTGTTCTTTTGTTGAATTTCTCCGAGGTATCGTTAAAGCTACTCCGGAAGCGTCGTCAAGTGAAAAATACACGGACACGGACACGTATGCCTACACCGACATTCTACTTTCTGTACGAAAATAAAGGAGTTAGTATAT
>NW_017259368.1:443364-456400 GCF_001594045.1 Atta colombica
ACAATAAAATACAAGAATAAGTATAAAAAGTAATGGAAAAATTCGACTTATAGAAGGGAAGGACAGTAAGATAAAAAAGTGCAGAATGAAGAAACAATAAATAAATTCGCCTCCAGCATGCTTACATTATTATTGGCAATCCTAGATAGAATCTTTTTCAACGAGAACGCAATTTTGAAAGGAAGTATATATAACTGATAGTCTTATTTATACGTAGTTCTCAGTTCTGTAACCAAACAAACAACAAGTATCTGAAGAAAGAATTGGGAGACGCGTCAGAATCGACGAGATTGAAAATAGAAACGAGAATGTGAATCGAAGGGGAAGAAGGCTAGACGGATGTTCGCCAAATAAAGAATTACGGATAAAAAAAAGGAATGCTCGACATTGTAATATATCCCTCCTTCTCTCCGTCTCTCAAGGGAGCTCGATTCAACCACTCTGTTTCCACCCGACATCCAATTTCCATACCATTAAGGGTAGTCCGCCCACACACGGAACGTATCTTCAGCACACGGCGTATTTTCTCGTGTTTAAGATTACCACCCACAAGGACCAGTCACGGAGATACAGCGGATATCAAAGAAGGTCGAGCGATATTCTTCGGATAATGACGCCGGTGTACGGCCACTTCCAGCGTGACTGCGTTTTTACGGCAGTGAGCCGGATATGAATAAATGAACGTCGAAGCTACGACTTTAATAATAATGCGATCAAGCCGCGTTGTTATTAAATTGTAGTTGCGTAAGTGGTTCGTGATGATTAAATAATAACCTGTGTATATAATAAAGCATTCGCGTTTAATGCAATGCAATGAGGATAGGATCAAAGAATATCCGTGCATTGAATTTCTATTATTTATCAGACTTTGGATTTTACAAAACGAATTTTTTATTACTGTATTTGTTTCTTTGGTTTATGTATATTATGCTAATTTATATGTTTTGCGAAATTTACAAAATTAATCAACGGATGAAAATCGCAAAAGAATTAAATGCTATAACAATAAAAATATCATAATGTACATTTATTATTTTTAGAAGAATTTTACTGTTCGATGCTTTATAAATAATAAAAATTGAAATTGCTGAAGAGAGAAAGAGAGAGACAAAATTGAATCCATGGATACGTTATAAGAATGCCAAACACTTTCACCGATACATCAAAGCAATGTTCCAAGAAATTTAAAAAATGGATTGGCTGCAAAAACGCTTCTTGAAGATACGAGAAGCGATACAACGTGCTCTCACCATGTTGGTTTGGTGATATATGCGAACGATACATCATCATTGTCGAGGCAAATGGCAGGCGTAAAACTGTTTTCACCACAGTATTGGTTATTAAAGAGGTGCGCAGCACGATAAATGCGAATACAATGACGCCAGTAGAGTTGATAAACGATGTTAATAATCGGACGAACGGCGCAACGTAAAACCGGATTACCACGACGAAGCAAATTCTCTTTGTGGCACGTGAAGCGTGAAATATGAATTGGCGTGTTCGTGTGTAACGGTTATGCCAGTCATCGCGCGCGCGCGTCGTGTGGCGATTGCCAATAAAGAAACGAGTTATATTGGCACAGCCATTGGTCTCTTTATCGTTACGATAGCTGATGTCCGAGAAACAACCAGTACTGAAGCGTGCTACGACAAAGCAAACAGCGCACATGCAACATTATCCGCGTTTGATTCAGGATGATATGTTTGAAACCAGCCCAATTGCTTTGACTGAGACTAACCTAAAATCACTTCAGAAATTATTGTCACTCGGTTGTATAACAAGCATTGTACTGTCGTGCAATAAACAAGAGGAATTTCGCAATCAGCGGTGACCATCACTGTTCTTTAATAGGACATTCGATAAATCCACGCAGATAATCCTTCTTTGTGTGAACCATAATTTATCCCTTCTCTCTCTCTCTTCTTCTAAATTAGTTGGAAAGGCTCGTGGGTTCTGCACCGCTTATCTTGATTTGTCTCTTTCTGGATGCTGGGCTCGCGAGAGATAACGCGATCTTTTTGGAAGTAGAATTGCAGCAGAACTGAAGAATCTAGATGCTATCGTGATACTTTGGAAAATGCCGGTTAAATTCCGACCAGTCATTTCTGTGACGGGAACGTTTATCGCATATCTGCATCTCTAATCGATGAATTAACAAAAATGCGAGAGATCCGGGTTCGATTCTCGGCCGAGATAATATTTTTCGTAAAAAGAATTAATTATTTACAGATTTTAATATGTCACTCAGCATTATTAAGATCGTTCTAAAATGTGAAAAAGCATCAAATTGTTAAATTGTTAGTTAATTTAAGTGGATCCTAAAATGAAGCTCGAACTCTGATAAGGTCACCAGAGGTCTATCACTATTTTACAGCACATCGACATATCTTTGTATGCTATCACACTCATATCTCAACTATGATACACGTAGTTCGTGTCAATTTTCGTATAATAAATTCGTCGCGATAAAGTGTTTAAGTCTAATTCTAAGAACTCGATGTTGTTTGTTCATGCGAACTACATAGACTGCAATTTCGTAAATACAGATTGCAAAGCTTTTATATCAAGCAAATATTGTTACGATATTGACAGCTCTAACATCTATCTCTATATTGGACTAAAAAAATGTAAAGATCTCAATTTAAACAATAATTTTTCATTCTCATCGACATAAACTCCATCTTACAGATACGTATTAATGTATATGCTTTAATCCTGGAAAATGATTTTCCAGAATTAAAGCATATACAAATGAATTTATAAACAAGAAAAAGTAATTGTTATACAAAAATTATTGGGTTTAATCGGTAATAGAAATGATTTTAGGATTAACTTAACTCATAATATTACTGCGGTAATTTAATAGAGTTAGTGTTTCAAGATCGAAAAATCATTTCGGTGCGCATTTTAAAGGACTATATAATAAATTTACACAGAATCGTACAAGAACTTAAGATCCAGCTGGAGGCTAGGTTAAGTTAAATTTAAGTTGATTTCTAATATTTCTATAGGTTGTGTTTTTAATAAAAATTCATTCGCACGTGAACTAGTTCAATGTTGAACTAGTTCAATGTAATTTCGAGTTTTTAAATTTATTTAAGAGAGAAATTGTGTTGATTACCTGTAGATATAATATACCACAAATAAAAGCCAAAGAAACCATGTCACTTGATTAGAAATATATTCGTAAATTTAATAAAGTTTGTAAATTCGTAATATGTTACAACTTGTAATTTTTTATAACTCTATTCCTTATTTAATATATCAGATGTATTGCATTATTTAATATTACTAAACAAAAACATTTCGAAAGTATTAGCATCTGAGAGGATCATTTATTCTGCCTTCCAAAATGGCGTACGCTAAAATTAGAAGTAATAAGCGAAGAAAAGCAAATTTATGCATTATTACAATTAAGTAAGGATGTTTAGTATAAGCTTTGAAAAACATGTATAATTTTCTTTCTTTTCCTTTATTTATTTTCAATAAAGTATATATAGTAATATAGTCCGTCTTCCTAAAAAAATGATGTAAAACTTTCTTCACAATATCTTAAAAGTCGCATGAAAGTCTTATCGGCGTGAATTTTTCAAAGAAATGTTAAACTATATATTTCGTTGTCACATAGCAGGAGAAACGGAAAGCACGCTCGCATAGTGAAATCTTTATAAAATATTAAATTCCAGATTGGTCTCTCTCGTAAAGTTCTTTCATACGTCATTCCGCGAAAGAGGGCTCGCACCTTTTTTCATATCTACCCATTTTTCTGCTTTCCCTTTTTCTCTTTTTTGATTTTCATCTTTTTTTTTTGAGATGGGAACTCTAGCAGACGGAAATAAGATATAAGTGAGCGTCTAACATTGTCCTTCTAATAGTTCGCGTTGAGCTGTAAAGAAGAGCATCTCTCCATCCATGACTTCGTAAATTCTCGTCACGTAGAAGCGATCTTGAAGGATAACGATGTTAAGTGCTGCCAAAGCTTCGCACTATCAATTGCGAAAAGTTGCGCTTTTCTGTGCACTTGATTACGTGAAAAGACGTTAGAATTATAGAAAAAATGCGAAGGAAATATATGATTTATATATAAGTTTAACAAACAAGTATCACTTTTTTTTATATCTCTTGACCTTTTCGGATCATTTGTGAGTTGATGTGTGAGCGAAAGTTCGATGAAACTCTATTTATTATAGATATTAATTTAAGTAGAAAAATATATTTTGCCAGATTTATTATATGAAATATATATTGAAACTATTGAAAGATTAAGAGAGAACTTTCTTTTAAGAGTCAAAAAGAAAAGTGTTTTTGAGAGTTTTCTTTTAAAGAAAACTTTTTTCCAATGTTCTTTACACGAACTTTTTACACGTAAATTAAATGTTTTTTGCATATACATATGTATGTTTTATGATGAATCATAAATAATGAATATCTTTAATTTTTTGCGTCCATATTAAACTCTTTTTTTCTTGCTCTTATAGTTTAACTAAAAATGATCCGTGGTGATTTATGGACGTTCTAATTTTTATCCTGGGTTTGACATAAAAAAATTAAAGTTTGTTTTTCTCGTTAAACATTATTTTTGGTACTGAACTTTTAAAATGCTTTAAAAATAAAATATGAAAATATCGAAATGGGCTGCCAAAATAAAACTTAATGAAGATCAATATTTTACTTCAGCAAGCCGCTATTTTGTTATTTTCATATTTTGAAGCAATTTAGAGATTTTCAGTACTAAAAACAATATTCAACGAAAAAAATAATTTTTTTATTCAGACCCATTAGGTTAAAATGAAACTTCTAGTTCTAGTATAAGTCACTGCGAGCTATCATTGGATGGTTGAAATATACAATGTGGATGTAAAAATTCAAAGATATTCATGATTTATAACACACATATCTCTTATACGTAAAAAGTTCAAAATGTTTGAATAAATATTTTCTTTAAAAAAATTCCTGAAAGTACTTTATTTTTTGACTCCTCGAAAGATATCCTCCCTTAGAGAATGTTCTGAATCAAGAATTATTTAAATAAATAATAGATTTATTATTTTTTACCTACATATAACTTACAAAACTAAATACATAACGCTGTTACTTTATACACTCAAGAAGTTACTTCTAACTTCTAATGTCCTACTTCATAATACGTGCGCGATGGTAAAATCCATATTATTCCCATCGAAGAACGAATATAGGAGAAGCAAGAAGGCAACATTGTTCGAAAGTACTCCTTGAAACTTTGTAATGCGAAAAGATTTTTGTATTTTCACTATCTTCGTTCAATGCCTTAATATGAAATATTTTTTGCTTCATCAAAGGGAGCAAGTTTCGAGTTTTCTCTTCACCTTTCTTCGCCGATATAAGTTTTTTTTGCGATTAAATCGGCAGGAACATGCGGCATGGTTACGTTCTTACTTATAACTTCCTTACAGATTTCTTGCACACTTGGATTCCGCACGGCATACGATGTCCGTTTCCAGCTATTTGCGCCAAGTTTCAAGTTTCATTTCGAAAAGTTTCTGCTGACGCATACGCTCGGATTTACTTGTGTAGGCATGCGAGCTGAAATCGAAGGTTAAAGGTTGGCAGAGTTTAGGGTAGTTTGGAATAGAATTTTCAATAAGGTGCACTTTATGCACTTTATGTATATAGAATTGACATGAAGAATTTAAAGTTTAAACAAAAAAACTTACAATTTAGTTTGCGTAAAACAAACGCTTTGATTTCTCATCTGCATTATTACTGTACACATCATAAATTGAATTGCAAATTTGAACGTTTAACAGTCTTTTTATTGCCATATAAAATCCTAAAATTTGCATAAATCTTGAGAGCTTTTATTAACACTTTGTTTTGCTTCTTTTGAATATTATTTACTTATTAAATAAACATGATATTTAACCTGTTAAATAAATTTTAATATTTATTTAACTGTTAATTTAATTGTTAAATATTGGTAAAGATTATAATATCTGTAAATAATGCGTATTGCAAACCATAAATAATTATATAATGTAACGAATAACCAAATCTCGCATTGAGATTAATCAAAAGCAGCTTGTTCAACAAAATGCAGAACACGAATATGATTTTATTCTTTATTCGAGCGCACACATTCGCGTATTTGCATGAAAAATAACGCAGCGTATAATGGAGTTTACATGAAAGGGTAAACATTTAATGAAAATATTTTACTGCCAACAGTGGAAGAGAAAAATATGCGTTTATTTGACCGTTATAACAATAGACGATTCAATGATATAAATTTTTTAATACTTATGATTTCGCCTGTATTACAATTACATAATTTATCCGTGTAACCGACGATAAACTATGTACATACACTCATAAAAATTCTTATTGGTATGCGCATAATTTTCATTTAAATTCGAACACCGAAGTAACAATATTTTATCGATGGCTGTAAAAGATTGAGTACCAAGTTTTCCTTGGTTTTGCATGGTTATTTTTATGTCATTATTTTCGCATGTTACGTGGTTTTTTACATATTCTGATTTTTCATAAAATAACACGTTCAATTCCGTTGAACAATTTATATCATCATTAATTTAATTGGTCGTTAGCATTTTTTTCTAGTCAGTTGCTTTGGATTTTATCATTCAGATTCACTTCTATCGTACTTAAATCAAATCTGCAATTACCTAATGATATTACTTTTAGTATATGAAATTGATTTACCGCATGAATTAACGCGATGATTATGCTCTTATTGGCATTTGATTGCAAAGCTTTTGATGTGTTTGTATATTTAATAACGTTTACTTGCATTGTCGTAATGTCGAGAAATTGAGTCACTTAATGGATTTTCAATATTTAATCGTATCGTCGCATTGATTAAATCGAGAATAATATGGACTTTTTAATTTTTTTATATAAGATGCTAATTTATTGTTTCTGAAATTATCGATTTTTATGTCACTTGCAATGAGTTCCGAGTAACATTTTTTTCTATCAACGCGATTGAAAGTCAACTTCGATTACTTTCGAATCTCATAAAGTAACTTCCACGATATTGTTACGCGCGGCGGTGTAAAACGCGATGTTAACGTCGTCATTTTGAGAGAGTAAAGTACGTGCACTGTGATTTTTCGCAGCGATAAACGTGTACAAAAAGGAGAGGTCCATGAAGACTTAAAGAAAAAAATATTGCATTCTATACACGTCAACGCTATGCTATTAAACTTTTATGTTTACTGGAAAATAATCTTTTCCTTTTTTTTTTTTACTAGAGTAGTAAAATTTACACAAGGGTACTTTCACGAAATAATTATTTTTTTTGTAGTAAAAATATCAATAGTTGTTTTTCAAGTTACTGAAATATATTGAAAATAAAATGAGCAGCTGTATATAAATATATAATACAATTTAACTTGATAATTATCTAATTTATAAAAGCAATTTGTTTTAAAATAATTACTTAAAAACTTAATTGTCTAAAATGAAAATTGAACACACATACAGTCCTGCACTGTTAGATGTTAAGGCAGCAATGGTAACCTAATCCCTTGAGTCAAATAATGTTTATTATGTTTAATTTCCGTGTACGTTATAATATGACTCAATCTATTTCAATGTAAATATCGTCTATATTAATGTAAATATCATCTATATTAACGTCTACATTTAGTAAATTATAAACTTTGAGTTAAAATTAATAATTCCAGCAAATACCAAATTACATGTAACGTACATGTAATTTCTCATAATACGTGTGTTGTATTACGGTTATGTTGTTGAATGAGAAATTACAATTAACATGTACGTTACATGTAACTTGTTTGCTGGAAATTTCTTAAATAAATTAAATTGTTTAATTTCATTGTTTTAATCAATTTAACATATTGTCATAATGTCGAGAAACCTAGAATAGCAACCTAGAAATGATTAGAAAAAATTTAAATTGGGTATAATTTATAACAACATTATGAACTTACCAATGCGATTTCTTAAAAATAATATATGTAATAACTTTAGCTATTTTGCTGGTTACATTTAATAAATGATTTTGCATTATTATTGCTCTTATTGTATACAGTTGGATCACAGTGCATCATCTAAGATAATTGCATACACTAAGCTGCCTCATTATAATTATAATTGTATACATAGGATACCGGTAATAGGTACGATACGTAATATCCGATTTGGTAACCATAATTACCTCTGTGGTTACGATATTCACTTGTCGCGCTTTCGGGGGTGCACCTCCCGTATCTGGTATGTGGACATTAATATAGTTGAGTACGAAATCGTAACCGCGCTCACGTTCACAAGCCCCTGTTATTATCACTTAGCTATCACGCATCGGTAGAAGCGGGCGATTGTTGATGCCGATATATCTGATTATACAACTATAACTACTGTTATGTTTAGCGTGCCGTTCTCGTACACCTGAAGTTTGCACGCGATGCGATAATTGCTAATGATACGCTTGTGTAGTAAACTTTAAACACCGTCGCGTAAAATGCCACCGCGTAGAGAGAACGACGATAACTGCCGCCACGATTAATCTTGAAGCTCGGCTGCTGCGCTGAAAATAATACCGTCGTTTTATTTAATTTAATGCCACCGATTATTTCGGCTCTACTGCTTCCACAACGTTTGCAACTTTTGAATTTATTTATGTTTGTTTCAAATAACACACAATATACATATATATATCATTTAATTTATGTTTTCGTCGACTCACGTCGCGAGACTAATTATTTTACATCACCTGCAAATAATTAATAAATACAAAATAAATATTGCAATAGTTTAGAATTTTTAGTTTAAAATTTGATTATACATTAAAGTTAGAATTACTAAAAAATTAAAATTAAATTTTATTTTTAGTTAACTTTTTTATTTTTTCATGAGAAAAAGAAAGAGAGAGAGAGAGAGAGAGAGAGAGAGAGAGAGAGAGAGAGAAAGAATTTTAAATGAATTTAATAAAATTTATATTTCCAAAAAGCAAACATCAGTTTTAAAATAAAAGGTTTAATTAACGTTTAGATTTAATATTAAGATTTAATATGAAAGCTTTATATTTCATATAAAAGATAAAAAATTGACAAATAATATATTTTCAAATTTTTTTTTATTACAGAAGAATAAATTTAGTAAATATATACATTAGCGAAGCCTCTCCAATGACTTTGATCTTGACATATGTTGACAAATTTTTTCAAAATTGTCATTAAAATATATGCCATTATTTATTTAAAAACACTGTGTGCGTACAATATTTTTCTGATCATCGTATACAAATTTTCATGGAAAACTGAGAATGTGTAACATAATAAAAACCTTTTATAGTATTTGTGTCTTCTTATTTGAAGAATCAAAAGCCGGAGATTTCATCATTTAGTTTACAATAAGCTGAATTCGCTGCAAGCAATAACCCAACTGATTCTAACGTTTCTCTCGCCAGCGAGATCTGCATATATCCGACGTTAAACTCCGCGATGACTATTGATGATGACGCGACTGATTGTAGTATAACTGTTATCGCACAGAACATTAACGTACAGTTAGCACACAGCTTTAACGGCTACGGTTTCTCGTAGCGAAGCCCGTCTGCCTATAGCCTGACACTCACTACTATCCATGGATTGCCACGATCCAGATGCCTTACCTGCTGTCAGTATTATCGCGTTCTATTACTACTGAACGCCGGTCACAGACTATGGCTTGCTAGTATTACTGATATCGAGGCGCGGGGTTTAATGCGGAACTGTAACTGCTTGTAATGTTCGTTGACATTTCTATTGGCGAAATCGGGGAAATCTATTGACCCATGGCGCGAAGGGCTGCCAGATAACAATTATTATCTCGTACAGCTTAAAGAGAACTGCTACGAAATGTTCTTATGATTGCCGAACGCAATTTTCATTCTCTATAAATTTCTAATTTCTAATTTATCTTTCTAATTTCAACAATAAAGTCATATATCAAGATTACAATTTTAGAGAAAGTGTTTCATCATAAGAAATAAAAATTTTTCTTTAAAAAAATAAGAAGAATATGTATACGAAAATATTATTTTTACATTATAGAAAATGGATGTACTCGACAGTAGAATGATTTATTGAGATTTTCGAACGACAAGAGTTTTCTCTCTTATCTTTCTCTAGTATCATTCTAGTGTCTCGAAAAACCAATAAATCTATCTTTGAGTAACCAGAAACAATCGAAGTAGGATAACGTCTTTTACACTCGATGCTCATCCATTTTTCTGTTTTCTTTTTCAGAACCTGAAGAACCAGATCATGACGACAAATGTTTGGGTGGAACAAGTAAGTAAAATGATGTCATATCATATAATTTCTGTGTATATTAGACATGAATTCAATATATGTGTAAAACATATATTTAATTCATGTCTAATATAAACGTATTTTTCAATATAATTTTATTATTGCAACTATTGATAAGAAAAAGAGTTAAAGTAAAATTAAAATAAAGAAACTTAATCGATAAATTGAAAATTGAAAATTAGAAAGAAATTCTGCATAATATAGTTTCTGTGAACTTTTCAAAGAATTATATTTAACATTTTGAAGAAATTATAAGTATAAGATTCTTTAATTATGTTAATTAAAAGCAGTACAATGCTGTCTTTAATTTTTATAATTAATTGATATTTGAACTAAGTTTTATGGTTATCTTTATGTTTATTTTATTATTAATTATTATTGTATTAGTAGAATCATTATCGTCGTTAATTAAACTTATATCGCTGTTAATGAAATCTATATTGGTATGTTTGATTAGCGATCAATTAGAGCTTATCGCAATTTATTGATTAATAATTAATTTGTAACTACCTGATGAAATATGTAAGAGATATGTGTCCTTTCATGAATTATTTGCAGCTTTGATTTGATAATTTATAATATTATTGATACTCATTATTAAGATATTTCCTTATGAACGGGAATATTCATTATCAATTAAGCGTGATGTTGCTTCTAATTATAAAAATTTTCTGTAATTTGGAAATATACTTTTTTATTTTATATATACATACATATATGCATATACAGCTTTGGCTAAAATTATTCGATACCTTATATTTAAAGCTGAAATTACATTGATTTATGGCATTTGCTATGAATTATCTTTTGTTTCAAGAACCTTTTAAATTTATGTATAATGCCAGTGGCAAATAGGTAACAATGCAAGTAAAAGAATTCTAGATGAATGAATAAAATATAAGTACCTAATATTTTTAATTAGGCTGTATATGGAATTTTCTTAATCAATATTACAGATCAATATTACTTATCAATATTACAGAGGAATTTTTTTATTGGAAAGATTGAAATAGATATGAAACACAATCAAAAATTAAAAATATATTTTTTAATTAAAAAATACATTTTAAATATAGAATATTACATTAGGATATAATTAATAATATTGGGATGAAAATTTCAATTACGTATCTTTTATGTTTTCTCAATCTTTTTTTTTATTATGAGAGTTTTTGTAAGTTTTTGAAGTCTTAAAAAATTTTAGTGGAAAATTATCATAATAATTTTTGATACAAAAAGAACATTTTGTTTTTATAAAACACATAAAGATATAGTTGCATCTTTTAAAAATTGAGATTAAAATTTTGTAGAACAGGATGACGCAATTAAAAGTAATTTTGTTGTTAACTTTGCTCCTAATTTATAGTCAAATTTCATCCATACATGACAAATGAGGCGATATCGGACAAGCTGCTTAAAGATTGCAAATGCCGATCGTTGAAATTCGGTTTCCATTTTCGCGAGTGTGTACGCGATGCTACCGTATTGCTTTGATTGTCAGGATCTACCCTTTCGACGTAAGACGATGGTTTGGAATTTCAAAGCAGGCGAATTTCATTCGCGCTAGTCGACGACGAAATTCGAATCGCCGGATAGCAGTTGGCCTTTATTGGTATAATACTCTCTTGTGTCCTCGCGAGAAGAACAACTCTGTGGCACGACCATTCTCGTCCACTTGTCTTGCGAATTTATTACCATAACTATTTTTTTTCTTTTTAAAGATTCTTTGTTTTTTGCGCTATCACTCTCCATCATTGATGATTCAAGAGCAATGTTCGCTACTTTGACAACTAATTGTGACATATTTCAGTTGAATTGATCTTTTTATTCCATTCTCACAAATGTTCTTATTTATTATAATAAATTTTAATTTTTAAATTCATACTATCTCTAAAAATATTTTCTTTTGCATACAAAATATTATATATACAAAAATCTCTGAAGATATTCTCTTATCACAAAAAATTCATTTAGGAAATATTTAGGAAATATTTGCAAGATGACTTCCTCGAAAAATCCAACTTTTAAAATGAATTACATAAGTAGGGATATATGAATTTATTTAGGTTAAAAAATTGTATGTAAAATAACACATCTTTGATGCTTATTATTTTAATTTTATTAAATTATTATTATTTTAATTTTATTAAAATAATAAATGAAAGCTCTTAATAAAGGCATTTATAATTTATGAATTTATTTCGTCAGGGTCTATTGGTTTTTTTATTGTTTAATAGATAAAATTAAATTAATTAAAATAATAAATAAAATTCAATAATTTAATTTTTAAGAAAGAATACGAAATATTTTGCGAATATATAAGTTGACAGATAATATTTCTGGCTTAAGGACGTTCTCCGACTGCAGTTGTGCTCAACCTAAACACATTAGTGCTCACCATTATAAAAATTTTTATGAAAATTTATATCACTTTTATATAGTATAACATATAGTATAACATATTTATATAGTATAACATATTATATAGTATAACATATTTCATAAATGTTAATGTGTTTATACAAATTTTTTTATACAATATAAAATGCCTCTCGCCTTCGCTTTAAAATGCCTCCTGCCGCCGATGAAAAAAATAGTGACTTTAATTACTTTGCTCAATGGTTTTTTAAAAACGAATACCGGAAACCATATTCAGATAAATTTCATATTATTCCTTGTGGTATCAAGTTTTATGTCTCATTGTTTCAAAAAATTGT
>NW_017259368.1:456587-464149 GCF_001594045.1 Atta colombica
TATGTTATATATGTATATGTATATATTTTTTTATACATATATATATATATATTTTAAACGCTTCGACTTTGAAGTGGAATATTTTGATTTTTAATCTCGCACCGGATATTGAGTTTTAAAGCATATATGTTCAGGACATTAAAATACGCTTATTCTGATAATTTCAGAAAAATCTAAAAAAAATGCATTTTTTCAGAGAACGTCCTATTTTATCAGTCGAACGCAGTAGAGCAATAATCATTTTGTTTACAAAAACGTAATAGTTATGTTTTTATGTTGAGATAATAGAAGATGAAAAAGATAAAGATGGTGAGATCATGATGATAGGCAATGTATTAGGATAGGGTTGAAAGAATTTTTGGAACTTGACTTATAAAACGCGTTGGGACGTCAAAAAGCTTGTGCTTTGCTTTTCAGAATCTGCAAGTGACGGGGCGAGATGTATTTTAATTGTAAAGCAGCCCGAGCGCATGTACTTGCGCTCGTGGATGCAATCCTCGTCTTACAACGCAGAATATTTGGAATTCTCGAAGAGTCGTCGGCCGTCGTTGGCGATGATCCAAAAAACTTTGGTATCGCGGTAGAATGAATTTCTTCGGAATGTACAGATATCTGTTGGTTGACTTTGGTGTAACTTTTTGAAGGTGTTCCAAATTTCTGTACGTGCGAAATAGAGAAAAATTTATCGAATAGTTTTTTTTATATCGTTGCGTAATCAGTATAAAATTATATAAAACAAAGCGATTATATTTGAAAATTTAGATGAATAAATATATATATATATACTTTAATTGTATTCTTTCATAATATAAGCATATGAATTTAAATTTTTTATTTTTACTTTACATTAAATTCTATGTTGCAATCGTCGAAAGTCATATAACATTCTCTTGAAGTCGGTTTTTATGATTTGAACGAATTTTTGCGGAGAATTTCCGTTGAAGGCACGGATCGAAATTCTCACGAATACCGACGTATTTTTAGCCATAGATAATCTTTAATAGCGAGATCGAAGACACGAAAGTTTATCAGAAGTATAGTTGAAAAATTGACCTAGGCAGAAAAGTTCCGACTTTTTATGCATCGCAACCACATGCTTCCCGTTTGTGTGAAGCTTTTTTTGCTCTCCTCCTTTTATCTGGTTCGTTACGACCGTTTGTCAGTGTCGATAAAGCGGCGTCTTCCCTTTTTTTCTGATGTCGACCCGCAGGACGATGGCGGATGAACGAGACAGGATGTGGAGGATCAGAGGTGAGTTCCCCTTCGGCGTCATGTCAGTTCCCGTTGAAGTGGCGTCCCTTTATCGGAGTTTCAGAATTGCTTGCGATTACTGTTCAAAGAGAAGGAAACCGAAAAAAGGGAGGCCGACTAGCAGTTTCAACAGCGATTGTGTGATGGATTTAGGAAGTTTCACAGTACTCGGGAGGTAAACAGTCATATGTTTTTCTTGACAGAAAGGCAATCGGAGCTATCGGAAGAGCAGGAAAGTTTAATTGAATCCGTCGTCAATCGATCCTGTCTCGTTTGTAAAACAAGGTGGATATTATCTTTACAGAAGACAATTTATGCTTGATGGAAATAATGAGCGAGGAAATTTTCTTGTTATAATGGGGAAAAAAAATGCGAGGGACGCCCCGATAGAGTAATTTATTAGCAACAATTGTATGATTAGCGCGATCGATTTCGCGAGACCGGATTTATCGAGTTCGACTGTCTCGTGTACGCTGTGGATCGTTATTGCTATTATTGATATTGTTAGAATAATTACAACGGAACGCGAGCTGTACAATTTAATGCACGTGCAGCGTATCGCTGCTATCGACGTATCGGTTGGATTTCATCATCGATAGGAAATTGTAATCGACTATGTGCCGCATGGAATTGCATTGAGCTCAATTACGATGCATGCACAAATTATCGACGAGCCTATCGAAAAATTATTTAATTGGGTTATCGCCGTATTATTACCGTCGCATTGTTTCTGCATGGTCAGCTATGCGAGGAAGAAAGACAAAAAAGGGAAAAAGAGAAATGAAGAAAATATCGAATTTAATTAGAAAAAATTTTGATAAAGTATCTAAAAGTGTAGCTATATAAATATTATAGATTTGAAAATAATTTTGTAGTTTTAAGGAGTAGTTGTAAGGGCATAAAATACATATATTAATATTTACGTTTTAAACAAAGTACATATATGTGAAAGTTGTACTCATAACATTCTGTTTTTATTGAGCAACACATTTTTATAGATTATTTATTTTATTTGATTATTAGTTTTATTATTATAAACAAAAATTTTAAAAATAATAAAAATCTGAATTTTTTAATATAAAAAATTAATTTATAACAAATAAATATTTTGTTTATTTATTCAACAATTAATGTCTGCATTCCAATGTAACTCTTTACATAAATATTCTTGAATTCATAAAGTACTTGTATAAAAAAAATTGATTCTTATCATTATTTTATAATACATTTATATATATATATTTCTATTAGAGTACAAATTTAAAAAATATTACTTTTTATTGAAATAATTTTTGATCTACTGTCTCTAATCTTTTTTTATTACTTTTAAATGCAATTTAGGCTGAAAAAAATCTGATTTTTTTCAATTCTTAATATTTATCTTACAATCTCCTTATGCATAATGAGCGATGCTGCAAAAATTTTAACAATAGCTGCATTTAACAGAAAAAGTAGCTTTGCAACTGTTACAATAAAGTTCATAATATGATTGGCTTTACTCTTCATTAGATTCAAATGTATGATCCAATCATATTAAAAAATCTTAAAAAATTGCAGTTATTTTTTCCGTTAAATACAGACATTCTATAATAACCAATTTTTGGATATCCTATATAATTATTTTGATGGTCCAATGAAGTCATTTTTAAATTTATATCTAATTACAATTTTAAAATACTTCAGCAAAATCGTTTTTTTCTGTGTATCTTTGGGAATTCTCATTATTGTCCGTAGATGGATTTTCAAGAGACAGTTGCTCTGCTCGTCTTTATTGTCGCGTCGGAAATCTGTCCGAGCTCTCAACACGCGCAGAAATCGTTTCTCTTTGGCGATATTTATATTGTAAATATGACGAGGGCAAGAGGAAAGTTCCATACTCCTTCGTAGCCTTTGTACTTGCAACGTAATATAAGTATGGGAGTCGGATTCTCGCTTTTCCCGTCCCTTTTGTTCATTAACCGATGCACCGACCCAACGCTCGTGCTGCATTACTTAACTCCTCGATAGCATGAAGAAGGCGTCGTCCGTTACAAAGGCTGCTCTGAATACAGATTCAACATCGGGCGTGGATTTACATAGCGAGCAGCATAGACTTTGTCGCAATGTTATTGAATGTAACGTTATTGTATCGTAGTTAAGTCGTTTATGCAAGTTTATCTCATTTGTTCGCAAGTATTGTGATATATTATTGTTCAGTAATGATTGTAATAAGATTATAATGAAATTAACGTAAAAAATGAAGCTAATTATTTTCACATAATCTATGAAATGTTCGAATTTACTAGAGAATGTTACGTAAACTAAATCTTCCATCTGCGATTGAAATTTCATCCAGTCTAAATTTTTGTACTATTTCAAATTTTCAAAAAAAGTTCAGATTTATCTTTCAATTTTTATTACATTATCAAATACGTTTTTTTTTAATTTAATGTTAAAATCTTTAGTCATAATAAAAATTGAAATTTGAACAAAAATGAAAATGAAATTTGATAGCAAAATTTCGTTTGCTCAAAAAAAAAAGACCAAAATTGCAGACGGAGCGTTAATCCAGAAAAATTTGGAAACGCAATTTTTTTCTTTATATCCAGTGAAAAATTTTCGAGAGATGTAAGCTAATATTTTGCAAAATCCATTTGGCGCCATGACGAATTTATTTTACAAGTCACAAAAATGCAAATATCAAAAGCGATGAGTTTGTTCCGATGTGTTTAAATTTTGTGCATTGTTGTTGCTTTTCCTTCGTATTTTCTGCGGAATAGCTGATCCGAGGATTACGGATACGCGCGATTCAGAGCTTGTTTAAATAGGGCAAGATGTTTGCATCGCGTGTATTTATTCTGCCATTGTTGTTGGCGAGTTTTACGGAGCTTCCGAACGTCCAACACGGACGATTGTCAGCTTTTGCTAGAAAAGAAGCCGACAGCCTCCAGTCTTGCCAAGTTTTCTCACCTACTTCAGATTTCGTAACAACGGATTTCTTTCTATCCTCCGTTTATTTTCCGCCTTCCACGAAATGTTCTGACACGGGTTCCTAAAAGATTCGTGTCTGACCTCGCGAAGGAAAAAACAACTAACTGAAACAGGATGATCCGAAATGTTTTGTTTGCATTTATGTTCTAAAAATGTTATCACTATTTTGTTATGAATTCTCTTTGCATAATAACGGATGATAAATATTTTTGTTTTCTACTTGTCGATTTTTTTCTTTTTGTAGTTGTATCTTTTTAAAATTCTCAACTTAATTTTATGGATACATCCCTTATTTTAAAAGTTACATAACTTAAAAAATTTTTGAATTATTTCTATAAGCCAGGAAAATATTACTTATCTTTTATTCTATTTCTCTATTACTTAATTATAAAAAAAAATGAACTAACATGATTTTATAAAAAAATTATCAAAATTGTTATAATTAAAAAAAAAGTCGTCAAAACTGTTTTGTTTGTGAAACACAAATAACACAAATAATATTTAATCATGTTAAGAATATATTCTTTTTGCTAATATTATTCGATTAATCATTAATTTTCTATCAAGAGAAAAATATTTTTTCTCTTTTCTGGGAAATTTTAATATTTTGAGTTGCATCACTTTTGAAGTAAAAGAGATATACAATTTTAATATGCACAAGCATATGTTGTATGTATCCTTACATACATATTTAAATATTTTTATTTATACCGTCTTATAAATAAGAGACATTTATAACAGAATGTAGGCTGTACGTGCGTAAGTTTTTAAAAGATGTACGTTTTTCATATTGAAAGCAAGCCGAGTCTCGTATTTCAAAGCTAGTTTCGCAATTTTATTATCAATAGCAACATTCTGCTGGTACGTCGAAAAATATAACAGTTAAAATTGCAAGGTAAAAATGTATAGACTCGGGTGCGCGTCCCTCTGCGTGCGTTTCCTCTGTGTTTTCCTCCGTGAGATTTTTTCGCAAGAGCGAACATGCTGCGTTCACATGGCAGCTAAATCTAAACGTGTGACAGCGTCGATGGAACAACCGCGCTTCAAGCTAAAACGGCACGATATCGACGATGAGTACCGCTGGTTGTGCGACTCGCTTTATTCCGGACATCGTATCGTCGAAAGAAGAATAATGCAGTCTCTTATCTCTCTCGCGAGCTTTCGCGAATTGTCAATCGCGATTATACCCGTGACTTCGACGGCGACTAGGACGAGTAAAGCCGAACGTGTGTTGAGTTTTCTCTGCCTTTTGCGGCTGCGAATTTTCTCTTTATTCTGAAATCTCTCTCTCTCTCTCTCTCTCTCTCTCTTTCTCTCTTTCTTTCTCTTTCAATGCGGGATACACCACAAATCCTTTGGGCACTCCGCGACAGGAGGCGCACAGCGCGACGCATCCTGGGAGAAATACGAAAAATCTCAGCCGTTCTCGAGTTTAAAAAGTTACACTAGATAGTTGTCGATTTTGCCTTTTTCTCGTCTTTCTTCTAGTGCCGATTTCCATCACCCTGCGACGATATTTTTCTTGATACTACACAAACTGATTTACGATGCACTTCGCTCTCGTCTCTTCGACTTCGAACGCGCCTCTTTAACAAAGAGATATAGTTAAAGAAAAGAAACAGTAAATAACTTAGAGGAAATAGACAATGATACGAAACGATTCAATTTACAATTCGTCCGCAAAATAAAATGTGTGCTCCATAATTCACAACTAGAATTACAGTTTATTGTATGGGTTTTTTTAGACGATTTCTTAAGAGGTATATTTTCTATGGCAATTTTCACGAGAAAGCTATAAAATACAAAAACAAGCATCTTCTATCGTTTCTTATATACGCAGAAAATCGGAATAATAATTCATTCGTTACAATTTGTTGAATAAATATAGTGTTAAAATGAAACTATGTGTACATTAAGATAATCAACGGAGAAGAACGAATACTTCGAGAAAAGATATTTACGAGAAAAGACTGAAGAGATACACTTTTCCCAGATGGCTGGTATCACGAAGGTACTTTACGCCGTAAGAAAGAAAATATCGCCACTAAATTGCTAGCATTTTTTTTCTCCCACTAGATCGTGATCGGTGTGCGATTTTATGACGTCGTAGAATCGATCCTCGATAAATCGCGCCTTTCGCATAACACCGTAGCGCGAGTAGAAAAATTCGAATGTAAATGATGTATGGCATAATTTATGACGATATTGAAAAATACTGAACTTTTATGATTACGCTTCGAGTCACTCAATCACAATTGGATATTCAATTGTGGGAAGAATGCTATGTTGTTATTCATTTTTCTGAAATTCAATTAACTTTATTTCCCTTTCTTTATAGGGCTTTGTACTTTGATACTAGTTACGTTCGAAAACGTCACTCGGATGCCTCCGATGTTTCGGATTCATCTGTTCTTGTTTAACATTTAATATATTTATTATTATAATGTATTAATTATTTTTATTTATTATGTATTAATTATATTTAATTAATGATATCTCACTAAAAAGTTGATATAACAATGTCTGTATTGATATAACAATGTCTGCATATTGCAATAATAAAAGCGGAAACTTTTTTTCCAAGATTATCCAATGGAAGAAATAGATTAATGTAATCGTGAAATTATATAATTGCTTGATCATAGCTAGACGAAAAAGAATACGCACACACGCACGCACACACATGCGCGTGTGCGCGCGCTTGTTATTGTAAAACTTGATTATTAAATCACTGTATTTATTTCATTATTAAATTACTATATTTTAATAACCTGTCTTACGCGACACTTCTACTGCGTGCTTCTGCAATAGTGCCGGATTAATTAGCGAAATTATCTACCTTAATTTTAGTTTCAATCTTAAGACCAGAGTTCAAGTTCTCGCCGAAGTTCACGGTATAGTAGGATTTAGTGTCGAAGTTTTAGTTTTTCCTCAGTTTTCTCCATTTTGATTACAATCCGCTCGAAATATAGAGCACTCTAATATGCTCTGCAAAGTTCTCTTGGGGCGTTTCCCTTTTGCAAATTCCCATTTTAGAATTGCGTACTAAATTAACGTCGGAATCATCCGAGCCACCGTATAATCGTTTTAGCAGGAAGATAATTTTCCATGGGAGATGTGTGACAGTTTATCATCTCATTCCCCATAAGGCAAGAGAAGGGGGGAGGGAGGAAGGGAGAAACGTTGGGAAATTGTTAAAGTGCATGCTATATAATTGCGTACATCTGTTCATATTGCTGTTCACACAGCTTCCTCATGTCAATAATTCTCTCAGTAGAATCTTTCAAAAAGTGCCTAATTGCATTCTTTTGCTTTACTTCATATATATATATATATATATA
>NW_017259368.1:464249-470872 GCF_001594045.1 Atta colombica
CCTTTTGTTTCTAAGAGTTTGTTCGCAAGAACCGTTTGTTCATTCGAGCGATATAAAAGGAAGGGCAAAAAAGGGGATAGAAAACTGTAAAAGAACAGGTAATTAAAATCCTTCGACTGCTTCGCTCGTTGCGCGCCGCTGTAACTGATTTCGATCCGAGTTCGCTGGATCGTGCGGGGAATTTTAGGCGCACTGCGGTGGTGACGCTAGATACGTACCTAGCTAATTGCGAACGGAATAATTAATGCCTGCAAGAGCAACGAAACTCGATGCACCGTACCGTCGCAAACGTACATCGCAGGTGTCTGCAGCGGCTGTTTTCTGTCACACATTGCTGCGTGATATAATTTTGCGTAGGATGACGAGATCACATTATGCTCAAGAGTAATCTTTAATTCTTGACGAATATGTAACAGCCTCAAGTTCGATTCATATTGTTTGCAATGACTCAGTTTCTAAATTGAATTGAAAATATTTTACACGCAGAAGATAGATACAGCTTTGATAAAAAATATTAGATACTTATATTTTATTCATTTATTTAGAATTCTTTTACTTGCTTTATTATATGTCGTCACTGGCGACATATATATAAGTTTAAAAGATTCTTGAAACAAAAGAAAATTTACAGCCAATGCCACAAATCAATTTTGAAGTTAAATTTTAAATAATGATTAATAAGGCTTAATATTTTTGACCAAGGCTGTATGTAAAATTACAGATTGACAGTAGAGTTTTTGATGTGTTTATCAAATTACGTCTTCTGATGCGTATAAAATAATTATCGATTTAATATAATAACATGTTTTAAAAAAAACGAACTCTGAAATATTAATTATATTTTATTAAATATCAAAAGATTCTGCATCAAAAAATTGTTATCAGTTGATGAACTGGAGATTATTGTTGTCTGATATTTATCTGTGAAGAGATATGCAGCTACTGTTAGGCATTTCTAAAGTGCCTTAAAGCTTGTATTAAAGCTAAAGATGCCCAAATTTTGAATGTTAATTATTATTTTTGTTATTTAATAAGATATAACACACTCCAGAATTGATTTTGTGTGTGTGTGTGTGTGTGTGTGTGTGTGTGTGTGTGTGTGTATATATATAATTATTGATTTGATAAACACAAAAATTTTTTGTCTTGTATCTTTTTAAAACAGACACTAATTATAAATACAAATAAGTCTTATTTCAATCTTTTAACTGGATAATTTGTTGTCATCGTATAGGATGCTATTTATTTTAAAATTAAAACTTTTTTATTTATGTACGTTATTTTTAATGAATTGTGTAATTCCGACTGGATAAGATGTGGATAAGAAATAACAAGCTATTGTATTACTTGTGTAACGAGCGCAACGGAATAGCTTTCAAAATTACTAGTAGCCAGCATTTTTATAACGGCAAAACTTTGTATAAAAAGCGTTTATTTACACGAAGAACGAGATCGACTATTTTATAAAGTCTCTTTCTTCTTTTTACACCGACGAGATCTCATACGCCATGGCCATTTAATAATGAGAAATCTCGTTACAAATAAATTAACAGATCATAAAGAATGAAAATTATTACATGTACATTTAAGATACAATTTTCTTTCTATACGTGCTTGCTTTATATTAAAAGAAAAAGAGAAAAAGAAATTTCATATTAAACATAAAGGAGAGAAATGGTTTTCGAAGAAAAGACCTTCGTAGTTTTTTCATTTTGCAACAATAGTCTTCCATTTCATTCTGTGTAGTCGAGAAATAATTTCAAAATTGAATACCTTTATTTGAATAATTGAATATTCAAATGGCTTTATCTATGATTACTTAGGATTGAGCTGGTAAAATCAAATTACGAATATTATTAGGAATTAGAGATTGTGTATTTCTCCAAACTGAATACGATTATTCTGTTATTGATGATGTTAATCTGCGTTAGATTTAGTCGATGTTCAACGGATATGTGTATGAATAAGTGAAATTTATATAAGCTGTAACTGGATTATAAACGGAGTCTCAGCTGTCGGGCGTCGCCCGAGTATCGATCCGTCGTAAGAAAACATTTCGTGAGTTACGCTTTACTATCAGTTCGACATCCATCTCACGCTAGAAAATATCGACGCATCTTGGAATCAGACTCAATAGGATTGGTGATGTGACAAGCTCACATATGAATATTTACATGCGACGCATATAAATATTCATTTTAATCTGTCGTGCCTCATCTCATTATCGTCGATCAATAATTTCGTTCTCAATATGAACGCATAACGAATGAAAAAGTCGGGTTGAAGTCTCAAAGCAACTCACGAGATGCATTCCTCGGTTCCTTTTTTTTCTTCTATTCAGTGAGAGATGTAGTGACGAAGGAGAGGAAAATATTGTCCTGGGAAAGATTCCTTTCTCGCCGCAATGCATTTGAACATTGCTATCTATCTCGAGAAATGTAGAATCCCGTGAAGATAAAAGAGATGAGACAAGAAGAAAAATCGAAAGTCCCGTAATTACTTTGCTTCTTAATCGTTTCACTTAAACGCGTAAACCGAAAAGTGGATTGTAGAAATAAGATATCGCATCTTCCTGTTCGGATATTAGTAGTGATGGACGAAACTTCCGTAAGATAATTATGAGGATCACGAAGAAGCCTAGTAATCGTAAGAGGGTTTGGCATTGATGATACATATCGACAGTTAAAACGATTATAAGTTATCTTCTTCGTGACGATGGATATTCAATTACAAAGATTATATACTCTTCTCTTTTATGGATCAGTATTAACTTATATTTTGGACAATAAGCTCCTAGAAATAAATTTTCTAGAAACATTTTTTTTTATCGTAATTTAATATCTAATCGCTTGTTGGATAGAAAAATGATACATATCAAAATTAGCAACTTTTCGTGAAAGCATTTAAAAAATTTCGAATTAAAACAACGTTAAGGAACCTTTTAAGGAAAAATAGTGCATAACTCCAAATAAAATGTTTCTGTACAACTGTTTTTGTAATAATTTCAGCATGGATTACCTAATTTAAAAAATATCTCTTTTCTATAAAAATTATTGTAATATGAATTTGATCAGAGGATAAATGATATTTCTGTTCTCTAGCAGTAAACTGGAAGAGTTACAAATGTATTGTTTTTGTAATAAAAATATATACTTCAGGATTGATTTTCTGTCAATATCTAAAAAATGTTAATTTTTTAATTATCACTTTCTTATCAAAAAAACGAAATGGGTTTCACAATTGTTTCAATACGAATGAAGGAAAAATAATAAGAGCAGTTATGTATAAAGTGAAAAAAGGAGAAATAATAGAAGAAGAAAACGGCTTTCGTATTCCGCTTATTTTCATGCAATTTTTCTTTGTTTAAGCAAATTGCTCAATAATTCATTAAGACCTTCATCAAATAAAAAAAGATCCAATATAATTGAAGCTAGATCTTGTCGCCGAATCAATCTCCATCGTACAATATTTTAATAACGTGATTATCGTGGGAATTCTGTTCAATATTATTGATTATCTTTAATCGATTTAATTATAATTAAAAAATTTGTGACCTCATTTTTGTATTAGAATTTTTATTTTACTTTATCACCGTAATACGCCATTAAAATATTGCAAAACGGTGAGTTGTGAAATATCCTGTACAAACTGTACTTATTGTTGGACTTAAAACACAATCATATATATAAATTGAAGCTGATATTACAATTAAATTGATCGTCGATTTGATAAACGATATATTACTATCACCTTAAAATGCTGTAAGACTTTTATTTCCGTTAAATCAATGACATATTTACAGTTCTTCTTTTTGTTTTCAGGAGTGGAACGATTACAAGCTGAAGTGGAATCCGGACGAATATGGCGGTGTCGACACCCTCCATGTACCATCGGAACACATATGGTTACCCGACATTGTTCTTTACAACAAGTGAGTTGACATGTCATTATATGAAGAGCAGAATTCTAAAATGCATTTTGTTCGAAATTTCATTTTTTTAGTTAGAAATGGCGTAGCGTTCAGTGTTGAAAGACTTATAATATTATTATTATCTTATAAGCTACTCTGAAATGTTCAGAAAGCATTTTTTTCGTTAATTTATGCTGAAAAAACAGATATTTTAAAGTGCATTATGTTTTTAATTAGAAACAAACAAAATATATTTGTTTGATATTTTTATTTAAAATTTTTAACAATTGTTTAGCAATTTTGTTTAATTTTATATCCTACACTGATTGATATATTGTTATTTTCTGTAAAGTGAATAATTTTCTTTTATGCAGAGTTTCTTTTTTTTTTCTTGTTTTCTGAAAATTTTGATTTTGACCAATTTTGGACAAAATGCATTTTGAAAAAGTCTTCTCATATATCATATTAATAATAGTAGAAGTGTCTGTACGATATTGCCTTTAAGTCATCATCAATATGAACCTCTTTCGCGTTTCGTGATCGCAGCGATTTTATTCATAACGCAAGGTTTCTCCTTTCTGGATGCTTTTCATTTGATGACACAAATTGATTGGTGTCGTTTTATCTTTGTTACTTACTGAATGTCAAGAAAGATAAAGTGATACTTGTGTCATCAAATGGAAAGCCCTCTCTAACCATATTCGTTCGTCACCGCGAAACGGCTATACTTCATAGGATTTTAGCGCGAAGCGTTAGAAGGATAGATATTCTCATAAAGTCTCGCTCTGGATATTCCTGCAACACATTTTCCTGTCGGATATTTTGGAAATCCACTTCACAAAAATGAGCGGACGCTGTTGCGATAGTTAGTCCGGCTAGTCTCTCTAACATTGAGAAATAAAATGTGCTCTCTATCGCGGTGACGACATTTTTACGAGGAAGTTTCAGGATTCCCTTCCTCCCTCTGGGGAGGTAAATTCGTTTGTCCAACGACGACGGACACTGCACCCTCACCGCATTTCACGGCCGAATGATCCCTGCGGCGTAAGCAATCGCGAAGAAAAAAGTTACGTCCAGAATATACAACCTCGAAGATGTCGATAATAACCTAACGATATCCATTTCATAGGATAATGGTAGATTAAAGCAGATGAAAACGATTAAAAGGCAATCAGATAAATGGTGCGCCGACGTTACCAATTATCCGTCGGCAGACACGGTATAAAGCGAAATTATACGGTACATTTCGACAGACTGGATATCGCGCACGATATTGCTAACATCCACGACCGCGGATTTCATCCGCCGCGGGTCTTCGCCGTGCGCGTAATACTCAGACGCGATAACGTGATGCATAATGTGCGGTTAGCTAAACCACAAATTACGTAAGTTCAAATTATGGAACCATTAATTCAGAATGGATCGAAATTAATTATTCGCGCCCGCAGCATCTAAATCGATACAAAATATTGCTACTGGTGCATGTGTCCATTTTTTTCAGCCTTCTGGAAAGTATCGCTACTTATTATAAATTATTATATTATAAGTTGCTCATTAATTGCTTAAAAGCTTCAGCTTGATGTGCAAAAAGTTTGTTATATCTGTCAATTTTAGAGCAAAATTACGACGATTCGTTGGCATTAATTTTATCCTTTATTTGTTTAAAAGAAATCTTCTTTATTATCTTTTTGAAAAATTCTGAATCTATTTGATACAGAAATAATAGAAAAACAGTAAACAATAGATAAAAATAATGTAGAAAAACAATAAATCTTTTTTGCTGCAACTTAATCTTTATATTCTCGTTAAGAAAGTATCTCAATGCAACTACAAAGACTCGAGGATACTGAATTTCATTGAAATCTACCAAAGGCTTTCAGAGATAGTAAAACGTCTCTCCGTCTTGAAAGGGTTTATGACACTCTCCTAATTCCTGGGATGAGAGGGGGTAAGCAGCGGTTTCTGGCGTATGCTCTACGGACAATCGGGTCTCGTAGGACGGAGGCAGGCAATCTCATCTAAGGCGTCGAGGTGGTGTATCAAATAAACCGAACTTAACCCGCTCTATTAAGCTCCACTCAAGCGAGCGACGTTCAATCCGCCATTCTCATTTCCATCAGAGCTTTGAGGCCTTTCTCTGAGGCCAACCCCATGAGTCGCGCTTCCCGACGATCCTTGTCTCGACGAGATCCCCTCTTTCGTTCCTTCCAGGAAATACGTACAATACTGATACATTATGTAAAACTTAACCTAAAGTGTCGGGGCGCCACTAGCTTCTCTGCATTCTACACTGATGTGATATATCTTCCTTTATTTCTTGTTAGGCGAAGCGCATTCAGAAGTAAACTACTGCTATGGTCTGACACAATAGAGGAAATATCAAATAGATTAAACAAATTTGCGCGAAATTCCACTGCATGCCAATCATTATTGACAAACATAGATAATTGTCGCACTCGGGAGACATTTTGTTAATTTAGTGGAACTAGCTTCGTTGAGAATATTTTGTTGAAGGCACAAAATTATTATGTTAAACTGATATGTATATTGTTGGTTTAACAAACTTTATTTTCTCTCATTTTATTAGGGAAATGAATTTATTAAATCAAAATGCAAAATATTTGTAAACTATTTACAATTAGTTTATAAAATTTTATAATAATTAATAAGAATGAGAATTAATAATAATGTGAATATGTTATATGAATGTGTA